>NC_048304.1:126746579-126808733 GCF_013100865.1 Trachemys scripta elegans | reverse complement strand
AAACAAAAGGAAGAGAGATCAGCCAGAAATTAAATATTAATTATAGCTTTTCACCAATAGTGAAATCCAAACATAAGTGAATATGACCAACACCTACATTGGTCCATAAATCAAGAAAAATATGACCTGGAAGGTCTGCTTAAAGGGATGTCTTGGCTGAGTGCCACCCTCTTGAAAAGTTCCTGGAACTGTTTCAGGTCATCCACATTCTGTGAAGGCGGAGGCATGAGGGCTCCATCTGGAGCTGATGGAGAGTTGGGGTTCGGCGAATCAGGGTATGGTCCCTGGCCCATGTCTTCAGAGGGGGGTTCAGGCGCTCTAGAAGTAGATGGAGCTGGAGGCACAGAAGGAGCTTGTGGTCTGGTGGAAGAAGCATGAGGGCAAGTGGCAGTAGGAGCTGACCAAGTGTACCAATAAGGCCAAGGCATTGGATAAGAGAAATTAGGTGCAGCCCACGGGGGGGGGGGGGGGGGGCAAAGTAGGGAAACTGAGGCTAGTGGTTGTTCGCCATGGTCTGAGGTGTAAAAGTTTCCAGTGCAGGAGGAGAGGCAGGTGGGGAGAACGCCTGCTGTTGTTGCATATCAGGCTCACTGTCAGTAAAGGTGGTCAGGTCAGGTGGGGAGAGCGGCTGGTCAAAGAGTGAGTACTGTGTGTCCAGGAGCGGAGAGTTAGGCTCAGGTGCCAGTGAAAGGTTGTCTTAGAATCATAGAATATCAGGGTTGGAAGGGACCTCAAGAGGTCATCTAGTCCAACCCCCTGCTCAAAACAGGACCAATTCCCAACTAAATCATCCCAGCCAGGGCTTTGTCAAGCCGGGCCTTAAAAACCTCCAAAGAAGGAGACTCCACCACCTCCCTGGGTAACGCATTCCAGTGTTTCACCACCCTCCTAGTGAAATAGTTTTTCCTAATATCCAACCTGGACCTCCCCCACTGCAACTTGAGACCATTGCTCCTTGTTCTGTCATCTGCCACCACTGAGAACAGCAGAGCTCCATCCTCTTTGGAACCCCGCTTCAGGTAGTTGAAGGCTGCTACCAAATCCCCCCTCATTCTTCTCTTCTGGAGACTAAACAATCCCAGTTTCCTCAGTCTCACCTCATAAATCATGTGCTCCAGACCCCTAATCATTTTTGTTGCCCTCCGTTGGATTCTTTCCAATCTTTCCACATCCTTCTTGTAGTGTGGGGCCCAAAACTGGACACAGTATTCCAGATGAGGCCTCACCAATGTCCAATAAAGGGGAACGATCACGTTCCTCGATCTGCTGGCAATGCCCCTACTTATACAGCCCAAAATGCCGTTCGCCTTCTTGGCAACAAGAGCACACTGTTGACTCATATCCAGCTTCTCGTCCACTGTGACCCCTAGGTCCTTTTCTGCAGAACTGCTACCTAGCCATTCGGTCCCTAGTCTGTAGCAGTGCATGGGATTCTTCCGTCCTAAGTGCAGGACTCTGCACTTGTCCTTGTTGAACCTCATCAGGGTTTTTTTGGCCCAATCCTCTAATTTGTCTAGGTCCCTCTGTATCCGATCCCTACCCTCTAGTGTATCTACCACACCTCCTAGTTTAGTGTCATCTGCAAACTTGCTGAGAGTGCAGTCCACACCATCCTCCAGATCATTAATAAAGATATTAAACAAAACCAGCCCCAGGACCGACCCTTGGGACACTCGCTTGAAACCGGCTGCCAACCAGACATGGAGCCATTGATCGCTACCCGTGGAGCCCGACGATCTAGCCAGCTTTCTATCCACCTTACAGTCCATTCATCCAGCCCATACTTCTTTAACTTGGCGGCAAGAATACTGTGGGAGACCGTATCAAAAGCTTTGCTAAAGTCAAGGAATAACACATCCACTGCTTTCCCCTCATCCACAGAGCCAGTTATCTCATCATAGAAGGCAATTAGGTTAGTCAGGCACGACTTCCCCTTGGTGAATCCATGCTGACTGTTCCTGAGCACTTTCCTCTCCTCTAAGTGTTTCAGAATTAATTCCCGGTTGGGGCGGCAGATAGATAACTCAGTCCCCCTGAGGAGGGAGTCCCCGACCACCCCCACCCTCCTCCTCCTCCTCTTGGGAGTGGTGGTCGTGGAACCCTCATCCCTAGGACAGTGCATCTTTTGCTTTCCAATCGGTGGAGTCTCCTTCTGCTCCCTTCCCTCAGATGGGTCATCTAGTCCACTCTTCACATTAGTACCTGTAGAGAGAACATAGAAACGATTGCTCACCCGTATCTCCATTGCCAGTGCATGGACGCTCCTTTCTCCTTCTGGACGTCACATGCTGCCAAACCTCTTCACAATCCTTCTGTCCCTGCTGTACCTGCTCTGAATCTTCAGAACATTGTGGCCGTAGAAGCATCTGTCCAGGAAATCTTCATTTTCCCTTATGCAACGCAGAGTTGATACTCGTTTCTCCAGCCCTCGAACCTTCTCTTCCAATATGGAGACCAGCTTGCACTTTGTACAGACAAAGTCGCTTCTGTCCTGTGGAAGAAAGACAAACATGGCACAACCTGTGCAGGTTACAGCAGCTGATCGCTCACCTTCCATATCACCATCCTCTTAAGAGCTTCCTCAACTGTTGCAGGAAAACTCAGAGAAACCTGCAGATGAAAGCTTCAGTGAGCTCTCCCCAAGCGAACTCCCAGGCAAACTCCCTCTGTTAGCCTCTGCTGTTTGCCGCTCAGCTGGTCTTAGCCTGCCCCAAGAGCAAACAGTTCCTTTTCACCCACTAGGTAACAATGCAGCAGATAGGGGAAACCGAGGCACACATAGGAATCATAAAAATATTACAAAAAATTCCCACTTTGTCACAGATGAGGTTCCTAAAAAGAAGTCTAAATTTAAAAAAAAACAGATGCATCTGCAGTTTGGAATTGAAGTACATCAGCCCTTAACCACTCAGCAGAATTACCCTGTATTAAATATACTGTTTTTTTTGTGTGTGAAAATATTAGCAAAATACATGAGTGAAAAGTTTAATCATGGGACCAACAGCCTCCATATATTTGGCATCCTTAATTAGGGGAACTTGCCCAAGAGAATTACAATTTTATATCAAGCAATCCACACATTAAGATCCAAAACCATTTTGCATTAACTTTATTTTGAAAAACAAGGAAATTAAAATATTGTTTCCATTCTTTTTTGGAGGTGATTACGTTTCATATAAAATCCAAGAGCAAAAATATTTGTTACAAATATTCATAAAAGGGTAATGAAATCGACCTAATATACAACTAGGAAATCTATCTATATTAGTCAGCAATTAAAAGAAATCAGAGATTAAAAAGGATCTCTTGGTCAAAACATTGCTATACATTTGGAATATTCGTTCAGTTGTGTTATTTAACATTTAAATACAGACAAAATAATTGTTACAGCACTTCTGAATTTTCGAAAGCTGCCAAGATCCTAAGTCTTAAAGACAAGTTCAGAAATGCCATATCTTCTCTCTGAATTGAAGAGTTACAGAAAAGGAAAGAGATGTTTTAAACCAACGGGAAGGCATTAAGAAGAACAAATGGCTCCAACCCCTAAAACCAAGCACACACATACTGTACCACACAGAGCAAGGAAAGGAAAGAAGGCAGAGGAGAGGCTTTGAGTCCGTTCTACGGTTTGAGAGAGCAGGACTGTGGTATCAGGGTACCCTATCTGCAACAGCTGCATTTGTTGCTACACAAGGAAACAGTGAGCGGGAGCAAGAACTCTCAGGCACAGATATGATCAGTTTGTCTTAATTTTACTGCAGTGACCAAGAAAAACCTGGAGGAGCCAAAGTGTGGAGACAATGTGTCCAAAGGTGAAGTACAATATCTTCCACAGAGAGAGCTCTGAAGCCTGAACATCCTCAGTAAACATTTCACACTCATGTGCTCTCCTCAGATGCTCTCAGTTGGTGTTTCTCTGAGGGAGAGGAAGGGTCTCATGAAGAAATTTCATACTCCCATGCTCCGAGAAGTCAGAAACAACATGATTCTCCCCTTTCAGCAGCCACTTTGTAGTTAATAGCCCCTCAATTCCCACTGGCCCACGGGCATGGATACGAGAAGTACTGATTCCAACCTCTGCACCTGCAACCAAGAGGGAGGTTTAGACACAAAATGATAAAAGGGAGTTTTGTGCACAGTTAGCTCTTTGGTGGGAGCATTTTCTGCCTTCAGTTCTGTAATTTACTTTCTTGTAAGAGGGAAAGAGAAAAGCCATTAGCTTGTCTTTCCCATTCCATTTTTGCAGGGTCCAGAGCAGTATTGTTTGATTTATATTTTAGAAATTAAAGTAGTATTACGCTGCAGACGTGTATTTTTATTCTTCTTCCTGCCATCACCATCACAAAAGTATCTTTTCTTTAACATTGTTCCTATGGCTCTTGTCACATTTCATTTTTCAAAAAATGTTGAGTCCATAAATAGATCCCAATCTGGCATCTTAATTAAAAAACAAAAGAAAAGAAAAATCCTAACTTCCTAAAACTGAGACTGAGTTTGTGTTTTAGTGTCTCTTCCCTTCATGCTCTAGGGCAGGGTCTGCCAGGACATGAAGCAATGATATTTATACCATGAAGCAGCAGCTGTGGCCAGGCAGTGTTCCAGTTCTCAGAGTCGGAGCAGCTACAGAGGCAATCTCCTGCAGTTGTGCTCCAAACAAGAGTGCTTCCTCCACTCTTTCTCTGCAAGTCCCAGAAGCCTGGTGAGAGGAGGCTGGTGCTGCTGCTTCTTTAAGCACAAGAGCAGTCATGCAGTTCCTCTACAGCACTGCCTTCTCTCTCCCCCTCACTTCAGTTCTGACATTTTAGTAGCCAGTAGCACTGCCTGCTGAAGTATGTTGGGATGGTAAGACATTTATTCATTTCTAGTTCTACCAACAGGATGGATAAAAACTGTTTTAAAAAATAAGAATTTGATTTAAATAGGTTTATTTTTTAAAAGTATTTAAAATTAAATTTAAAATTATGACAACCTGTGGTAAGCAAAAATGTACTATAATCTAGTAAAATAATTTAAGTTAAATTAAGATAATATTCAAGCAGTACATGCTGGCTGCAGAAGTTTTAAAGAAAGTCAAACCACTGAACTAGTGGAAGTCATTGGCTAAGTACCTGGTGCCAGAGTTTGTTGCAGTGCTAAACCAGCTTTTGACAGCAGCAGCCTCTTCTGCAGATGCAGAAAGAATATTTTCTATATTTCAGTTATTTTACTGTGTCATGGCTACTTATTTCAAAGTTGAAAAACTAATTGGGAGTTGAAAAAGCAAGAAACCTTGTTTTCTTCTTCTTCCAATCTATGAATAAAGAATGAGTTCTGAGAAGATGAGATTGACTATTTCTAAAATTTTCAATGACTTGGTGACTAGAAACAATCAGTTCTAATCACTAACTACAGATAATACTTGCTTTAATAAATGAGTTAGTTTTAAATACGAAACATGTTTTGATCATTTTTTCATCTGATTCAGCACATTTAAGGTTGCTTTATTAAATAAACCAATTTTAAAATGCGTTTTTTGTGCATTTTAATTGATTCCAATTTCCATATAAATGGAGTATGACAAATCATGAAAAATCATTCAGATTTGAAATCAACTGATCCTAGCAATCCTTGAGAAAGTGGCCAGTGAAACCATCTTGGAACTGAAACGAAGAAGAATGCAAAAAAATTGTGATTTTAGGACATGTTCTCTCTTGAATCATAGAACTGGAAGGGACCTCAAGAGGTCATCTAGTCCAGTCCCCTGCACTCATGGCAGGACTAAGTATTATCTAGACCATTCCTGAGAGGTGTTTGTCTAACCTGCTCTTAAAAGTTTCCAATGATGGTCTGACACACTATCTCAGGGGAACACCCTGCACCCCCATGTTCAACCTTATATGATTGTGTGGTATCCAATGCAAAGTTTGTCATGTCCTGTGTCTTCGGAAGGCTCATGATGCACTGAACATTGAAGTTATAGACAGTATCGAAAGCTTTACTAAAGTCAAGATATGCCACAGCTACTGCTTCCCCCCTATCCACAAGGCTTGTTACCCTGTCAAAGAAAGCTATCAGGCTGGTTTGACACGATTTATTTTTGACAAATCCATGCTGACTGTTACTTATCACCTTATTATCTTCTAGATTGTTTACAAACTGGTTGCTTAATTATTTGCTCCATTATCTTTCCGGATACAGAAGTTAAGCTGACTGGTCTAATTTCCTGGGTTGTCCTTATTACCCTTCTTACAGATTGGCACTATATTTGCCCTTTTCCAGTCTTCTGGAATCTCTCCCGCCTTTTATGACTTTCAAAGATAAAAATCGCTAATGCCTCAGATATCTCCTCAGTCAGCTCCTTGAGTATTCTAGGATGCATTTCATCAGGCCCTGGTGACTTGAAGACATCTAAATTTGTCCAAGTAATTTTTAACTTGTTCTTTCCCAATTTAGGCTCTTCAGATCCTACCTCATTTTCACTGGTATTCACTATGTTAGATGTCCAATCACCACCAACCTTCTTGGTGAAAACCGAAACAAAGTCATTAATCATCTCTGCCATTTCCACATTTTCTGTTATTATTCCCCCCCCCCCCCCCCATTGAGTAAGAGGCCTACCCTGTCCTTGGTCTTCCTCTTGCTTCTAATGTATAATGTTTTCTTATTACCCTTTATGTCTCTAGCTAGTTTGATCTTGTTTTGTGCCTTGGCCTTTCTAATTTTGACCCTACATACTTGTGTTATTTGTTTAAAGTCATCCTTTGTAATTTTACCGAGTTTCCACTTTTTGTAGGGTTTTTTTTTTTTTTTTAGATTACTGAAGATCTTGGTTAAGCCAGGGTGTGTGTGCTATGTGTATGTGCTGTGCTCAGCGTCAATGGAGCATCAATTTTGTTTGCGGGGAATCTAAATGCTACTGTAATTTAGCAACATTACATCTTTGTTCTTCAGTTAATCTGGATGGCATAGTATACTTTTTGATCCTGCCCCAGTTAATTCCATCCACCATACAGACTGTCTCCTAGTCCTATTGGGTGAAAGGTCTAAGTTTCTACTTTTACTATAGTACCTTCTGTAAAACCCTTTTCATTGGCAGGCAGGCAGCACTGTGATCAGAGAAGGGACAATCCCATCCTCCAGGATTCAGGCAGACATCCTCTATCATACTTAGGGAAAAAGAGTGAAAATCCCAAATTCAGATCCCCAGCTGCAAGCAGCACAAAATAATTCCACTCAACCCCTTACCAAGTCCAAACCGATATCCATCAGAGAATCGGGTGCTGGCATTCCAGAACACACAGGCACTATCCACATGCTGGAGAAAGAACTCTGCTGTTTTCTCTGAGGGAAAGAGAAAAATCTGAACAGACACAGATGGAACAAGGCACTCATATGAAATAATGGGTGCATTATGAAAACCTAAACAGATGTGATGCAATGTGAGATGTTGTTAACTGAGCAGCCATGACCAGAACAATGCTCATATGTCCCTCCACAGCACAGACATCAAACACAAAGATCTGCAAACAGGAGAATGAGGGACTAGGAGGAGGAGGAAATAAACTACAAAGTTCCCCACCCCTTGTAGGGAGAGCTACTATTGCAGGACAGGTAAAAGTATTTCACGCACCAGGTGTCTGAAAATTAGACTGAAGATTGAATAGAGCCATGCAGGTCACTAACCATTCTCTGTGATGATAACATCTGTGTGTGAACTTCCGTACTTGTGGATATGATCAATTGCCTCCTGGACACTGTCCACCACCTCAATGCAACACTCTAGATCCCCATATTCTGTGCGGAGAGATTTTACTTCTGAAGGGCTGAAAGTCAAATACGAGGCAAACTTGGGACCAGCATGAATCTTCACCTGCAAGAACAGAGGATCTGATAGTACTGATCTTTTGTTAAGTGTCTTCCAAGCAGAATGGCCACTTCTCAATCAGATTCTTACTGGAAGCAGTAAGCCAACTGCAGCATAAAGTTTTTAGCTTATCTGGACTCCTGAATGGAGTTTTACGTCATTAGCTGTAGGAGCAATTTCAGGGAACTTGATGGCTCAGGGAACTAGTTACAGGACATAGTCTGAGTCATGATGGATAGCCAATCGAACATCATCTCTCAGTATGGTGCTGTAGCTAAAAAGGGCTAAAACAATCCTTTGATATATAAATAGAGGAATAACAAACAGGAATAGGGAGGCAGCATTACATCTAATATAGGATTGGTGAAATCACCACTGGGGGTACTATGCCCAATTCTGGTGTCCACATTTCAAAAAGGGATGTTGAAAAATTGGAGAACTCAGGATTAATACGTTAATTATTGGTTGAAATTCTATGACTTGGTCTACATTACAAAGTTACGTAGATGCCATGCAACTTCTGTCGACGTAGTTGTGCAGCTGAGTCTATACTTTAATTTGTCTCCCACCGATGTAAGTGCCCCATTACACCACCTCCTTGAGCATCGCAGAGCTTCGGTCAACATACTTATGTCAATGCAGTGCGAATGTAGACACTGCATTACTTATGTCAACCTATCTGTCCTCCAGTAGCTGTCCCACAATGCCCTACACCAATTGCTCTGGTCACCATTGTGAACTCCACTGCTCAGGGGTCATGGAGACCCCTTTAAAGCCCCGCAAATTTTTGAAATTCCTTTTCCTCATTGCCCAGCTTGGTGAGCACAACTAGCAGCTTTCCATTGTTGAGTGGAGCTGTTCAGCTTGGAGTAGACAGGATATACTGGATCTCCTGGGCTTGTGGGGGAGACGAGGCTGTGCAGGCACAGCGCTGAACCTGCTGTAGAAACGTTCATAGCTACAAGAAGATTGCTCAGGGATGCAGGACAAGGCCCAGGAGCAGAGCTGTGTGAAAGCCAAGGAACTGTGCCAGGCACACCAGAAGGCCAGGGAGGCCAACAATCAATTAATCTGGTGCCAAACTGCAGACCTGCTGCTTTTACAAAGAGCTGCATGCCACACTCAGGGAGTCTCCACCATCCACAGCACCATGGATACCTCTGAGCATCCCCAGACATGGGCCAATGCAGTGAACAGTATGAAGGAGGAGGACTTGAAAAAGGAGGAGTATGGAAGACAAGCAACTAAGGGATCCAGCTGTGCAGCATGCCAGGACATGTTTTTGACTTTATCACAGTCCAGCCACTTGAGCATGGGCAAGCCCAGTGAAGGGGAAGGAAACTCAGGTAAGTATGTAGATAAATTTTCAATTACAGGGATGGCAGCCTCAAAGTAGCAGGACATATCTTTTGTCTTTTCATTAATTTACTTGTGCTACAAGAGGCAGTGGTACAACCAAGAGAGGTTGCTATCTGCTTTTCATTGCCCTCTAGAGTGAGGTTGAGTGTCCATGTGGAACAGTTTGTTCATGTACACAGGGATGCCCCTTAATCTTCCTGAGAGATCTCAATGAAACTTTCATGGAGGTACTCTGCAATCCTCTGCCAAAGGTTCCTAGGGAAGGCTGCCTTATTTCTTCCTCTGCAGTAGAACACTTTCCCATGCCACCCATTGATAACTTCAGCAGACATCATTGCAGTACACAGGCTAGCAGCATACGGTGCCAGGTGGCTTTGGGATGCCAGCAGCAGCTGTGCTCTCTCTGCCTCTGTTACCCTCAGGAGCGAGATATCAGCTGAAGTCACCATTGTCTGTGGAGATTGGTGCCAGTGCTCAGTGCCATTGCCCTATGCTACTAGAACCATGCAACCAAGTAATTCCCTCTGCATTTCCCCAACCCCAGTGGGCCATACTCACCATGGCTGGTGCTGTGACAATGCTGTGCACAAGCAACCCAAACAGAAGTGAGACTGTAGTGCTGAAAATTTTAGGGGAGCAAGGGAAGTGAGTTCAGCATCTTAAATTTTGCTTTTTGTAGTGAATACACTGACAATGGTAAAACGCACAGATGTATCTTCAGCTGCTGCAATTGCAGCCTTCAGGGTCTCCCCCGCCACACCCATGGAATGCCTGAGCCAGATAAGGAGGAGAAAGAGGACGACTCAGGCTGACATGTTAAATAAGATCCTGCAAACCAGGGCTGCATCAGACCATGAGCGCAGGACCTGGAGAATGAACACTGCAGACAGTCTTGGAGAAGGAATGAGTGGAGAGGAGAAAAGCCCAGGAGTCCTAGCAGAAAAAGAAGAGAAGAGATGCATCGGGACATAACGGGGCTTCTCAGGCAGTAAACACAGATGCTGCAGACTCTGGTGGACCTGCAGATTCAGGCGTCCTGGACTTGCCTCCCTTTGCAGCCCATTGAGAAATCAATATCAGAACCTCCCTATACTCCCCCACCCCAACTTATAATATATGGAGATATACCTATCTCATACAGCTGGAAGGGACCCTGAAAGCTCATCGAGTCCAGCCCCCTGCCTTCACTAGCAGGACCACGTGGCATCAGGGTTCACTGCACTACCCCCACCGCTCCATTCTGGGACACATTAAAGACAATTACAGCATCACATACATCAATCGTGGCTTCCACAGGTCAGTGTATACGTAGCTGAAATGGACATAAGTTTTCTTTCCCCTTCCTAAGTTCTGTCTTCTGAATTTAAAATTTACATTTTTATTGTATTTGATTTAAAATTGCATGATAGGGTTTTTTCACTGATTTTGCTACAGAATAAAATTCTATTATTTGGAACATAGTTCATCTTTCTTAGTTCACAACATATGCTGCCGAATGCTCAGCAGTTCTGAAAGTGACCTATTGTCAGTTGTCACGGAGTCACAAGCCCGGTGCTCTGGAACTGCTCTGTATGAAGCCAGACAAAACTCTGGTGTAGCGTGCCTCCCCTCCAAGTTCCACTGTTGCCAGGGCATGAAGCCTTTTTGGCAATAGCCTTGCTGGGTCTGATCTCTGAGCATTCAGCACCCCTGTTCTCACTGCACTTCCCGCAATGGGTCCCCCTGGACTGGACACCTGGGGAAGCCAGAGGGGCCCTGCACCCCAGCTTTGCAGTCAGCAGTGACTCTCAGCCAGCATTGTAAAACAGAAGGGTTTATTAGTTGACAGGAACATAGCATAGAACAGAGCTTCTTAGCACAGAAAGCAGGACCATTCAGCAAAGTCCATCTTGCGGGGAGGAAACCCCAGAGCCTTGGGGTCCTGACCCTCCCCATCGTGTCTCAAAAGAGAGACTGCCCCGCTTCCAGTGGCCTGACCTCTAATACCCTCCTCTGGTCTTTATCTTGCTTCCTGGGTAAAATGTCACCTGATCACATCTCCCTTCTGGTTCTCAGGTTACGAAGGGGATCGGCCATTGTCTATGTGCATGCAGCTGGAGCAGCCTCACCTACCCCCGAGGGTCTCAGCAAAAAGTCACCCCCCCCTTATCCCCACCACCACCTAGGCATTGGTGTAATACACAGGGAAACTGAGTATTCATGCAAAACATTAAGGCTCATGTTATACATGACAAGGGGAAAAAACAGCTTTGTCACACCTGTTACTGCACAGTGTCACACAACTCACAGGACAATTAATAGGTGCACTGACAATGTAATATCCCTACATGTACACCAATCACCACACGATTCTTACCAGGCCACAAAAGAGCAGGACCAGGTAGAGTGCACTACAGCAGTGGTGGGCAACCTGCAGCCCGACGGGGGCTGCAAGACAGTTTGTTTACATTGACCGTCTGAAGGCATGGCTGCCTGCAGTTCCCAGTGGTGGCAATTCACTGTTCCCAGCCAATGGGAGCTCCGGGAAGGGGTGGCCAGCCCACGCTTCTGTCACTGTCAGTGCACTCTTATTTTGGCGTTCCTGAGCTGAAGGTCTGGGGCTAGCTTCGCATACAGATCCAGGAATGTGGCCTCGCACATCTGAAAGTTCTGCAGTCATTGCTCGTCATCTCAAACAAGCATTAAAATGCTATCCCACCAGTCAGTTCTTGTTTCCCGGGTCCAAAAGTGGTGCTCTACCTATTGCAGCTGCTCCCTAAATGCCACCAACAAGCTTGAATTGTTTCTTGCAATATCCTACAGCAATCTAGCCTCCAAAGAATCATGTTTTCCTCTCAGTCAGTTCTTCCTGCAGCTCTGCAAACACTACAGCATTGTGCACCCTGTGCTTGCAACATTCATGATAATAGTACAGAGCTGTGCAGGCTCTATGCTTCTGTCAGAGATGGCAGTCAGCAAGAAGGACCATGTGGGTTTGTGAAATTTTGAAAAAAAGTGCAAAAATTATAGGATTTAGATAAGGTATGGGATGGAGACTCCATATCCCAGTCACACCTGCACGACTTGTTTCAGCCCCACCATGCATTGCCAAAACTTCCCAAGAGACAGCATGCTGAAGGATGGCAAGTTGCAGTGGGATACCTATCCATGGTGCACCATACTCTGCATCAATACAAGCAGTCCTGGTGAGTATGTGAACTACTGACACAAGGAGCCAAATATGCACATGCACAAGCGATGTATTAACTGTGGCAGCTGTATGACGTTATAACTTGAGTTGACAAAAGTTTATAGTGTTGACATGCCCTAAATCAGAAGTGTCCCTTCTTGTCTTAAAAGAAAATTCTAATAAGTATATGAAGAATTGCCAACATTGGTCACTGATTAGCTACACTGGACACATTATTGTGCACTACCAGGACAGGCATAGTTAACATTTAGACAGCTTTCTGTTTATTGTTTTCTTAATACGTACTTTGGAATTTGTTATCAGGACACATGGCTCAACTTCTCTTTAACTGTTTATTTCTTGCATTAATAATCACAGCCTGCACATTCTAGAAGCATATCATGTAATGTTCACCAACACGCAAGGTCTAACTTGGGTGTAGAATCCTGCATTTCTCTGCAATCCACAGCATTTTAAAAATGCCCTTGTCCACAGACTTTTCTAGTAACACCTGCTGGAACTGCAGTACCAGTTTCAAATTCAGGAAATCATTTATGAGCTTTGCTCTGTTGCTTCTGCTGAGACACTAAAGGAGCAGGATGGGCAGGAGCAAAGACATACTGGCATATGGGGGTGGGGGTTAAATGAATGGGGAGCAGGTGCAAGAGGAAGGAATAGGAGAGTGATAGGAGAAATGGGTAAGGATCAGACACCAAAAGAATGGGTGCTGGCCTGGTGGGCTAGTAGCAGCATGTGGAGATGGTCAGGACCAATAGGGTCCCTTGCTCCTAATACCAGGAGGTGCAGAGAAGGGAACATGCAGCCCAAGGGAAGGAATAGGATTCATGTTATTCACAAGGGACCACCTAAGGCTCAGCAGCAGCATGAGTTCTGAAGAAACTACTTCCAGGGTCACCTCTATGCAGCACCTTGGGTGGCAGGGAGAAGCAAGGAGCCCCGATGCTCATATCTCCAGATAGGATGACATCTGCAATACCATCATTTGATTATAAGCCACTGGAGAGATGAGCTGCACATCACTGCTTTCAGACAGTCCCTCTGTCTGCCAAGCCAAATTACTAACCAAAAGTGATTCTCTTTACTAAGTGAGCTGTGCTTGACTAACCTGTTCCACTCTCAACATGTCGATGATCTGGTCAAACAAGGGTGTTCGCAGCAAGTCCCGGTGAATTAATAGCGTTTCCAGAGCATTACAGGCAGCAGGATATTCACACTTTGAATCTCTGACTGGGATTGAAGAATGGACAATTGGTTACATACCACTTCACATTAGAAAAGTGTTGAAAAGCACGTGAGCAGATACAGCTTTGTTGACCATATCATGCATTCCATATCAAACTCAGTCCAACTCATCAGAATGAAAAGGCATCTCTCATCTTACCTATTCTGGTGACCTTCTCTACACTGGCTTCTGTATCCACATATACATGGCAGATCCCTTCACTGTGCCCCATAACCGGGATTCCTTTAGCAGCTTTCTGGATATCCCTAACCAGCTGAGAAGAGCCACGTGGAATGATCAGGTCGATCAGTTTATCCAAATGGCAAAGATCTTCTACTTCCTCTCTGGTGTTCACCTGGAATAACCAAGCCAAGACACTATTATAGATTTTGAAGGACTTTGAGCATGGTATCACCCAGAAAGTGCTGTATGTGTAGTGCACACACGTGGTGACAAATCCTAGATTCATTTCTAGGCACTCACCAGCTGCACTGCATCCTTGACCCCATGGATGGAAAGTGCTTCTTGTGTTAGATGGTGAAGGATTTGATTACTATGTGCTGCCTCTTTCCCTCCTTTAAGTAATAAGCCATTTCCACTGGCAATGGCCAAGGCAGACACCTGTCAGAAAGGGAGAGAAGAGATTAGAACCCAGAATACATCTATTAATACAGACATAAGATTCACTATCTTCTCTCACTGGGGAACTGTTAGGCACCAAGTGCACACAGTTCCTTGGTTGAAAATGTAACATATTGCAGAAATAAGTCCATAATTTTCAAAATACTGTTGGCAAGGGGCCAAGTGCTGGTGGATATGTCAAGTGACATGAGAACTTTGGTATGAGGTATGGGATGAACTGGATAATTGTGTGGGCCATCTTCCTCAGGAAAACAAACTTAAGTGTGAGTTTGTTAAATGAATTGACTACTTTCCCTAACCTTCCATGGGATGTTAAGTGTTGAGCTTTTCAAAAGTGTTTGAGACTAAAGTGCATTATTTTGAAGGATTAGAGTTAACCCATGCTCCCCTAGAAAAGAATTAACTTAGTCAACTGCTACCTGAGAAAGTGCCTACTTCAGACAGGAATTAAAATATTCTTTGATACCTCAAAGATTACAAACAGAGACTGATCATCATGAATGAGTCTGAGAACTGACTAGGTGGCAACTAATGGTGTAGGTTCATGTGTCAATACTACTGCACTGGATTAGGTTCTTAAAGCAAGATTCTCAAATCCACTATGGCCACTTTGCTCTACTCATTCTGGACTGTGGTGGCCAATGAACAACTGCCCTGAGTGGGGAACATCATCTTCTGTGTGTTGCCTAAAATAAACAAGTTATCATAGACCTATTAGATATAAATTACCCTATAAAAAAGAAACATACAACTAGATGTGCCTTGCACCACCATCACCACTTTGATTTTATTTTTCAGAGATTAAAGGCCAGAAGGTAGCATTAGAGCCTCTAATCTGACCTTTCATAGAACACAGGCCACAGAATTTCACCCAGTTACCCCTGTATTCAGCCCAGTAACTTGTTGAACTACAGCATATCTTCCAGAAAGGCAGTCAGTGTCTATCTGATGACACCAAGATATGGAGAATCCACCACTGCCCTTGGTAATTTGTTCCAACAGCTAGTCACTCTCACCAATAAATATCTGTCCCTTATTTCTAATTTCAATTTTTCTAACTTTAACTTTCAACCATTGTTTCTTATTGTGCCTTTCTTCACTAGTTTCATGTGGCCTTTAGTACCCAGTATTTTCTCTCAGTGTAGGTACTGTACTTACACACTGTAACCAAGTCATTGCTGATCTTTCAAATATTGTATTCCTTCCCTCTCACCCTGCATCTCCATTTCGTCTTTAGATTGTAACCTTCTTTGGGGTAGGGAATGTGAAAGACTGTCTGCATAGTGCAGTGCCTAGCACATTCTGAAATATAAATATACAGCATTTTAATAATTTGTACACAAAATGTCATATTCAAGTAATAGTAGGGTCACAATTTCAAACATTCAGAAGCGCAGAAATGAAAGTTATGGTTCTCACAGTAACGTTAACTTTGCCCTCATTGTATAAACATGTAAAGTGTTATGGTTATTGTAAATGCAAATTTCTCCTGACTCTCTTTTGCAAGGGGAATACTCCAAAATCCATTTGCTAAAACCAGGACACTCAGTGTTTTCAGTCCTGGATGTAGCAAATAGATTTTGGAGTATTCCCCTTGCAAAAGAGTCAGGAGAAATTTGCATTACAGTGGGGACCAGCAGTACACTTGGACCTGAGTTCCTCAGGGGTTCCATAACTCTCCCTCCATCTTCCATAGGGCAATGGCAGAAACAGTAGCACGAGTGACTTTGGAGGGGGATTCGATGATATTGCAGTATGTCAATGACTTGCTAATCGCCAGGTCAAATGAGAGGGACCACTTAAAAACCCTAAACAGACTGTTTATATATCTTCCTGAGGCTGGATTTAAATTAAGCGCGAAGAAAGCTCAGTCACAACAGCCAAAGGTCCTGTATTTAGGGCGTGAGTAAAGGCATTCACAATAGACAGAAAGCAGGCAATTCGAGGGTTAAAAAGACCACGGACAGTTAAAGAAGTCCAGAAAGTGCTGGGACTCCTTAATTATTGAAGGACATATATACCAGAGTACTCAGAGATAGTGGAACAGATTCAAAACCTTACCAGAGTGGGGAAAACCTGCAAATGAGTCAGTAATATGGGGCACAAAACAAGAGGAGGCATTAATAAAAATAAAGCAAGCTCTAGCCTCCACCCCTAGCTTGTGCTTACCCGATATGGGAAAGCTGTTCCACCTTTACTGTAATCACAGTAAGACATGTCTGCCTTATGACCCCCTGTATCACAAGGGCTACCGGTATACCCTCACAGGTATGCTGGTATTACATACCTCACACACACTCATTGACCTCCTTAATACCGGGCGGCTAAAATCCGTAACAGATGCCCGCAGGAGTCAGTGGGAATCAACACTATGCATGCAAAACCCTAATTTCTCCATAGTTAGGGACAAAGGAATAAATGTAGCTGAATACCTGAACATAGATGGAGAGGTACACGAATGTCTCATAGCTAAGGGAGAGGAAGTGTTGGGAAGAGTTAAGGAAGAGCCACTAGAGAATCCAGACATAATTTTGTATGTAGATGGGTCAAGGAAGTATGAAAATGGAGTGCCATATACAGGATGGGCAGTGGTAATCAGTGATGGAACAGTAATAGTGTCAGGTCAGCTGGATGGTTCAAAATCAGCTCAAGAAGCAGAGCTGACAGCCCTCACTGAAGCTTTAAGAGTGGGAGAGGGCAAAAGGTTCACAGTATACACAGACAGCAGATACGCATTCGGAGTAGTGCATGACTACATGGACATGTGGTCACACAGGGGTTTTTGTAACAACAACCGGCAAGCCCATTAATAATATGGATGCAGTTCAAAGACTAACGGAAGCTGTCAAACTACCATCAGAACTGGCAGTAGTAAAAATAAAAGCACATCATAAAATCTCAAGTAAGGAACAAAAAGGAAACTACTGGGCAGATTAATGCGCTAAAGAGGCTGCATAGGCAAACCCTGTCAGGGTTTGTGCAGCTGCAGTGTCCGAGGAGGAAGTGGATTTGAAAAAGCTACATGCAACCATAAGCCCAGAAGAGAAAAGTAAATTAGAAGAACAAGGCTGTGTGTACAGAAATCACCTCTGGTGCGGGCCAGGGGGAGAGGAGCTGGTAACTCCTGAGTGCATACAGGCTCTGCTGCTCCATGCCATCCACTCCCCAGCCCATCTGGGATGGAGACAAATGAGGGCTGCCCTGGAGCACTGGAGGTGGCCAGCCATGAAAAAAAGATGCCTTACAATGTCTCAAAAGATGTGTAACATGTGCACAAGTGAACGTGGGTAGAAGGAAGAAAGTACCCCTGAACCACCAACTGCGGCCAGAGGGACCGGGGCAGAATCTGCAAATTGATTTTACTGGGTCTTTGCCACAAAGCAGGGGGTATACGTACATTCTGGTAATTACTGACACTTTCACCCGATGCATAGAGGCATTCCCCACCAAAAACTGTACTGCCACAACAGTGACTCGAATCCTAGCAAAGGAGATAATACCCAGGTAGGGTCTGCCGCTGTCAATAGACTCGGACCAAGGAACTCACTTTATGGGGCGTGTAATGAAAGAGGCATGTAAGGCATTAGGAATAAAGCAAAGGTTCCATATACCGTACCACCCTGAAAGCTCAGGGATGGTGGAAAGGATGAATAGAACAATGAAAGCAGCCTTAACAAAGGCAGTTCGGACACAGGAGATGGATGGGCACACATGCTGTCTGCTGTTCTCTATCGAATCAGAGGCAGCCCAAACAGGCTGACTCAGCTAACACCCTTTGAACTAATGACAGGAAGAGCAATGAGAATGCCTAGTGATGAGTCCTGCCTGCAGGAGGGTCAGGGCCCTTCGCAGACAGGTTGCAGAACTACCTTAAGGTATTGGACAGTGAATTAAGAGACCTATACAACCAAGTAAAAGAAAATCAAATCCAGCTGGATGATAACAGCAGTCTGAACAAACCTGCATTTAAAGTTGAGGATTTGGAAATGTGCCGTATTTATCCAAAGGTTAAAGGAATCCTGAAACCATGGTGGCAAGGCCCCATGCAGGTCCTTTTGACTACTAATACATGTGCAAAGGTTGAGAGAAAGATGGGAACGTTTTGGAGGCACCAAAATCAGTTAAAACTGTTTGAACCAGCGCCTGCCAATACTAACAATGTCTTCACAGGTGTCTCCACAGGTAAACAAGAGGAAGGCCTGAAGGGTGACCATGAGGAGATTCTTGCTGTGACTCCTGCTGCCCCTGTGGTGCATGAGGAAGGACGCAAGTAGTGTGCCGTGTGAAAGGGAGGACTGGGAATGGGTCACTAACTCCCCTCCTCCAGGTTTGCTTCGCTTTAACTGCCACACTAAAGAAATGCTTTGCTCTTGCAGAACACGCGCAATAACCAACAAACAGGTCTGGCCAGAGGTAAAGATGGCACTATGGTTAGGACATGAGCACACAGTAGAACCTAAGAAGGTTCAAATAAAATCAAACACTGATGTTTATAACAATAGGGAGACTAGTAACATCACAATTTTGACAGGTTTCAGAGTAGCAGCCGTGTTAGTCTGTATCCGCAAAAAGAACAGGAGTACTTGTGGCACCTTAGAGACTAACCAATTTATTTGAGCATAAGCTTTCGTGGGCTACAGCCCACTTCATCGGATGCATAGAATGGAACATATAGTAAGGAGATATATATTGTGACAAAGTTCCTCCTCTATCTTGGTGGGTCCTGCGCTTATTGGCGGATTTTCTTGCCTCAGAGATTCACCATGTGGGTTGGGGAACAGCCCAGAGACCTTCCCCTCTGGAAGAACCCACAGTCCAGGTCAATTGGGAGGTTTGGGGGGAACCCGGGCCCGCCCTCTACTCCGGGTTCCAGCCCAGGTCCCTGTGGACTGCAGCGGTCTATAGTGCCTCCTGTAACAGCTGCATGACAGCTACAACTCCCTGGGCTACTTCCCCATGGCCTCCTCCAAACACCTTCCTTAGTCTCACCACAGGACCTTCTTCCTGGTGTCTGATAACGCTTGTGCTCCTCAGTCCTCCAGCAGCACACCCTCTCACTCTCCGCTCCTTGCGCCTCTTGCTCCCAGCTTCTCACACTCACACCACAAACTGAAGTGAGCTCCTTTTAAAACCCAGGTGCCCTGATTAGCCTGCCTTAATTGATTCTAGCAGCTTCTTCTTAATTGACTCCAGGTGTCCTAATTAGCCTGCCTGCCTTAACTGGTTCTAGCAGGTTCCTGGTTACTCTAGTGCAGCCCCTGCTCTGGTCACTCAGGGAACAGAAAACTACTCATCCAGTAACCAGTATATTTGCCCTCTACCAGACTCCTGTACCCCACTGGTCTGGGTCTGTCACAATATACACATACAGAGAACATGAAAAGTTGGGAGATGCCCTACCAACTCTAAGACATCAGGAATCATAACATTCAAAAACCAGTAGGAGAACACTTCAACCTCTCTGGTCACTCAATAACAGACTTAAAGATGGCAATCTTGCAACAGAAAAGCTTCAAAAACAGACTCCAACGAGAAACTGCTGAACTTGAATTAATATGCAAACTAGATACCATCAATTTAGGCTTGAATAGAGACTGGGAATGGCTGAGCCATTACACATATTGAATCTATTTCCCCATGTTAAGTATTCTCACACCTTGTCAAACTGTCTGAAATGGGCCATCTTGATTATCACTACAAAAGTTTTTTTTCTCCTGCTGATAATTGCTCATCTTAATTAATTAGCCTCTTAGAGTTGGTAGGGCAACTCCAACTTTTTCGTGTTCTCTCTCCCTCTCTCCTTACTATATGTTCCATTCTATGCATTTGATAAAGTGGGCTGTAGCCCACGAAAGCTTATGCTCAAATAAATTCGTTAGTCTCTAAGGTGCCACAAGTACTCTTCAAAAAGCAACAGAGGGTCCTGTGGCACCTTTAAGACAGAAGTATTGGGAGCATAAGCTTTCGTGGGTAAGAATGTAGCGTAGGTAGAGAAGGGGCGTGAGTGGACGAGAGCTGAGGAAGCGTTGTTCCAGGTCAGCCATAAAAATGTTGGCATATTGTGGGGCCATGCGGGTGCCCATAGCGGTACCACTGGTCTGGAGGTATATATTGTCACCTCCAGACCAGTCACTACGAAAGAGGATAAATGGACACAAGTCAGATATCAGGAATGGCAATATACAAAAACCTGTAGGAGAACACTTCAACCTCCCTGGCCACACAATAGCAGATGTAAAGGTAGCCATCTTACAGCAAAAAAACTTCAGGACCAGACTCCAAAGAGAAACTGCTGAGCTCCAGTTCATTTGCAAATTTGACACCATCAGATCAGGATTAAACAAAGACTGTGAATGGCTATCCAACTACAGAAGCAGTTTCTCCTCCCTTGGTGCTCACACCTCAACTGCTAGCAGAGCACCTCACCCTCCCTGATTGAACCAACCTCGTTATCTCCATACTGACTTATACCTGCCTCTGGAAATTTCCATTACTTGCATCTGAAGAAGTGAGGTTCTTACCCACGAAAGCTTATGCTCCCAATACTTCTGTTAGTCTTAAAGGTGCCACAGGACCCTCTGTTGCTTTTTACAGATTCAGACTAACACGGCCAACCCCCTGATACTTGACAAGTACTCTGGTTCTTATCACAATTTTGGTAACAGCTGACTGCCCAGTTATTTGCTGGTGTCAAGTGCCAGAGATTATGGAATTTTATGGGAGCATCTGGAGGGAATCATGGAGTTGCATGAGCCCCCCCTTCGAGACGGCAGATACTCTCAAACCATGTTGTGGGCCTCTCAGAGGGACAGTGTCCACAATTAATGCAACCAGTGTCCAAATTACCTTTACAGGGGGACAGCTGTGTACTACTAGTGAAGGGGAATATAAGTGTGACGAACTGGGACTGTTCTTACTGTGATCTTTGAATGCTCACAGGGGAGTGTGGCTAGGATAGTCTGCATTGGGGGATGGGAGACTGCCCGAAGGAGAATACCTGAGCATGTAACATGAGAACCCAGGAAGGGGTTGGAGGCCAGGTGACACCTTGGCCCCGGGATACTGAACAAAGGCTTTGGGAGGGGTTGCTGAAGGCAGAGTTTCGGGAGCTGGCTAGGGACATAGATGGCTGAGAGTCATGGTGGATCGCAGGAAGACGGGGGTGCAGGGCCCTGAGTCCCCCAATACTCCGTGACAATAAGGTCCTGGGCTATCCCTCATTTAAACACAATTACATGGCATACTGCCACGATTTTTGGACAGTGTAAGGTAAATTATTAGGATACTGTGTCCAGTTCTGGACTCTACACTTTAAAAAAGGGTATGGAAAAACTGGAAAGAGATCAGAAGAGAGCTACACCAATGATTAGAGGTCTAGAAAGCCTGTCTTGCAATGAAAGATTTAGGAAACAACCTATTCAGCTTATCCAAGAAAAGCTTAAGAGGAGATTTGACCTTGGTCTCTTAGTAATTCCATGGTAGATTTCTGATGGTAGAGGACTCAAATATAGCAGCCAAAAGCACAACCCTTGAGGGTTAACATGAATTTTCAAAGATAATGGCCAATAGGTCTGCAATCATATCAGCCAACTCCCTCAGCACCCTTGGATGCATTAGATCTAGACCCATGTCCTCTTTAAAACAGCCCTCAACACATCTGAAGACTTATCAGGTCGCCTCTCAGTCTACTTAAGACTAAACATGACCAGATTTTTTAACCTTTCATCACAGTCAGGTTTTTTAACACTTTTGTAATTTTTGTTGCTTTCCTTTGGACCTGTCTCCAATTTGCCCAAATATTTCTTAAACTGTGGCAACCAAAAATGGACAATACTCCTCCTGGGGCCTCATCAGTGCCAAGCAGAGTGGAACTATTACCTCCTGTGCCTCACACACACAACACTCATGTTAATAAACCCCAGAATGATATTAGCTTTTTTTGCAACTGCATCACACGGTTGGCTCATTCAGTGATCCACTGTATCTCCCAGATCCTTTTTGTTGTACTACTCCCTAGCCAGTTATTCCCCATTTTTCTCTCTTATGTCAAGCACTTTGCATTTGTCTTTATTGAATTACATCTTGTTGATAAATTAGAGAATTGGTCTGAAATAAAGTCTTTTGAATTCTAATCCTGACTTAGAAAGTGCATGCAACCCCTTCCAGCTTGGTTATCATCCACAGCTTTTATAAGCATGCTCTCTACTCCATTACTGAATTAATTAATGAAAATACTGAATAGTATCTGACCCAGGACAGACCCCTATGAGATCCCACTAGATACACCTTCTGAGTTTGACAGATGTCTAAGGCTAGTAGCAAGTAGTTAGAAGAACATTAAATACTGGTATTAAATAGTGCTCAGAGGCCTCAACTAGGACTACGCCCCATTGTGCTCAGTAAGCATATATGAATAAGAGGTCCCTACATAGACGGGCTTGCAACCTGAGAAAACACGTGACATGGGGAGAAGGAATGTACATTCAAATAGGTACAATTATTGAAAACATTTACAATTTATTAAGAAGTGAAAAAACTCTCCCATCTGCCTATTAACCCACCACAAACTGGCTGATTTCTTCTGAACAATGCAGAAGTGGGTCCTGAGGAGAGATCTGATGGAGAGGGTAGTATGCCAATAAAATCCAGTTTAAGGGAACCCCTTGCTTTGGAAATTAAGAACTGAATGCTGGTTCACTCACCACCCCACCAATCAGAATATTTCTCTTTTTGTTGCCTCTGACAGCAGGGGATTACACTCGATGACCCAAGAGGTCACTTCCACTCCTATGTTACCGAAGGACATCTCAAACAAAAACGTTTTATTTCCCCTCATCATGTACCTGTGGGAGGCAGTCAGGGCGGGATTCGAAGATCACCAGCAGGACCCCAATAGGCACAGTCACCTGTTCCAGCTCTAAGTCTTTTGCTATTCGTGTTCTGCGAATGACACGGCCTACACTCTCCTGGGAGGATGCTGCGATCTGACGAAGTCCTATGGCCAAGCTATTCAGCTTTGATGTAGACAGACTCAGTCGCTTCATCAAAGGAAGTGCCAGTCTCCCTGAAATAAGAGATGATTAAGTCATGCTGGAGATACTTAACAGCTGCTTGAGATTAGATATCCAGGCTCCCTCCACCTCCTTACATCTGCCTAAGAAATTATACAGGCACTTTTCCACTCAAAAAGATATGACCTGAGATGAACTATATAGGCCATCAGCTTCCACCAGCCACAGAAAAGCTGCCTGGATCAGACAAGTAAAGCCATTCACATCACCTCATGCATGTTTAACTGGAGCCAGATCAGCAGAAAAGCTGACTAGTCAGACACTATCCCCTTTGAATGAGGCATACCTGCTGATCTTCTACTTAAGAGCAGCCATATTGGGTCCGACCAATGATCCATCTAGTCCAGTATCCTGTCCTCTGACAATGGCCAGGGCCATCCCTACTCATACACAAAGTACGCAGCTGCGCAGGGCACCAGGAAATTTGCCCCAAATTTCCTGATGTCCTACGCAGCTGCATGCTGCTCCAGCCCCTGCTCCGCCTCTTCTCCATGGCCCCAGCCCCTGCTCTGCCCCAGCCCTGCTTCTTCCCACTCCTGCTCCTCCACAGCCCCACACCCACTCCACTCCTTCCCAAAAGCCCCCGCCCCTGCTCCGCCTCTTCCTGTCCCTGCTCTGCCCCAGTCCCGCCCCCACTCCCCTGAGGACTGCAGCAGGGTTGGGCCTGCACTCACTGACGGCAGGAAGTGCAGTGACCCAAACCCAGCCGTGCCACCAGTGAATGCTGGGGGGCGGTTCCTCCCACCCCCTAAGCCAGCCCCTCCCCCTGACAGAGGCCTGGGGCCCCATGCCTCTCCCTGGGGCGGGGGCTGCATAGGGCCCCAGAATAGCTAGGGACGGCCCTGACAATGGCCAATGCCAGGTGTTCCAGAGGGAATGAACAGAACAGGCAATCATCGAGTGATCACGCCCTGCTTCTGGCAGCCAGAGGCTAGGGACAACCAGAGCATGGGGTTGCATTCCTGGCCATCTTGGGTAATAGCCATTTATGGACCTATCCTCCATGAACCTAATTCTTTTTTTGAACCGTTATAGTTTTGACCTTCACCACATTCCCGGCAATGAATTCCACAGGTTGACTGCACATTGGGGGAAGAAGTACTTCCTTTTGTTTGTTTTAATCCTGCTGCCTGTTAATTTCATTGGGAGATCTCAGGTTCTTATGTTATTCGAAGGGGTAAATAACACTTTCTTATTCTCGTTCTCCACACTATTCATGATTTTATAGACCTCTGTCATATCCCCTCCTACTCATCTCTTTTCCAACCTGAACCGTCCCAGTCTTTTTAATCTCTCCTCACATGGCAGCTGTTCCATATCCCTTAATCATTTTTGTTGCCCTTCTCTGTATCTTTTCCATTTCTAATGCATCTTTTTTTAAGATGGGGTGACCAAAACTGCATGCAAGAGTCAAGATGTGGGCATAACATGGATTTCTATAGTGGCATTATGATATTTATGGTCTTATCTCATTCGGTTAGCTTTTTTGACTGCACATTGAGCGGATGTTTGCAGAGAACTATCCACAATGACGCTAAGCTCTCTTTCTTGAGTGGAAACAGCTAATTTATATCTCATCATTTTGTATGTATACTTGGGATTATGTTTTCCAATGTGCATTACTTTGCATTAGGGCTATCAAGTGATAATAGAATACCATTTATTTAAATATTTTTGGATGTTTTTGACATTTTCAAATGTATTGATTTCAGTTACAACACAGAATACAAAGTTTACAGTGCTCAGTTTATATTTATTTTTTATTACAGACATTTGCACTGTAAAAAGGAAAGTGTTTTTCAATTCACCTAATACAAGTACTGTAATGCAATCTCTTTATCATGAAAGTTGAACTTACAAATGTACAATTATGTACAAAAAATAATTGCACTCAAAAAATAAAACAATGTAAAACTTTAGAGCCTACAAGTTCACTCAGTTCTACTTCTTGTGCAGCCAATGGCTCAGACAAACAGGTTTGTTCATGTTTGCAGGAGATAATGCTGCCCACTTCTTGTTTACAGTGTCACCTGAAAGTGAGAACAGGTGTTTGCATGGCCAGGGCCGGCTCCAGGGTTTTGGCCGCCTCAAGCAGCCAAAAAAAAAAAAAAAAAAAAAAAAAAAAAAGCTGCGATTGTGATCTGCGGCGGCAATTTGGCGCAAGGTCCTTCGCTCCGAGCGGGAGTGAGGGACCGTCTGCCAAATAGCTGGACCTGCCGCCCTTCTCCGGAGTGGCCACCCCAAGCACCTGCTTGCCAAGCTGGTGCCTGGAGCCGGCCCTGTGCATGGCACTGCTGTAGCCAGTGTCGCAAGATATTTATGTGCCAGATGCGCTAAAGATTCATATGTCCTTTCATGCTTGGACCACCATTCCAGAGAACATGCGTCCATGCTGATGACTGGTTCTGCTTGATAACGATCCAAGGCAGTGCGGACCGACGCATGTTCATTTTTATTATCTGAGTCAGATGATACCAGGAGAAGATTGATTTTCTTTTTTGGTGGTTCAGATTCTGTAGTTTCCAGATCGGAGTGTTGCTCTCTTAAGACTTCTGAAAGCACCTCATTCCTCTCAGATTTTGAAAGGCACTTCAGATTCTTAAAACTTGGGTTGAGTGCTGTAGCTGTCTTTAGAACGCTCACATTGGTACCTTCTTTGTGTTTTGTCAAATCTGTAATGAAAGTGTTCTTAAAACGAACAATGTATGTATGGGTCATCATATGAGACTGCTATAACATGAAATATATGGCAAAATGCAGGTAAAACAGAGCAGGAGATGTACAATTCTCTCCCAAAGAGTTCAGTCACAAATTTAAATAATGCATTATTTTTTTTAACGAGCATCATCAGCATAATGTGAACGCGTGTTCTCACTTCCAGGTGACACTGTAAATAAGAAGAGAGCAGCATTATCTCTCGTAAATGTAAACAAACTTGTTTGTCTTAGCAATTAGCTGACCAAGAAGTAGAACTGAGTGGATTTGTAGGCTTTCAAGTTTTACATTGTTTTGTTTTGGAGTGCAATTATGTAACCAAAAAAATCTGTAAACTGCACTTGCATGATAAAGAGATTGCACTACATTACTTGTATGAAGAGAATTGTTGAGATGTTAAGAGTAACAAGAAGGGTTTCTTCAGGTATGTTAGCAACAGGAAGGAAGTCAAGGAAAGCGTGGGCCCCTTACTGAATGAGGGAGGCAACATAGTGACAGAGGATGTGGAAAAAGCTAATGTACTCTATTTTTTTTTGCCTCTGTCTTCACGAACAAGGTCAGCTCCCAGACTGCTGCACTGGGCAGCACAGCATGGGGAGAAGGTGACCAGCCCTCTGTGAAGAAAGAAGTGGTTCGGGACTATTTAGAAAAATTGGACAAGCACAAGTCCATGGGAGTGGATGTGCTGCATCCGAGGGTGCTAAAGAAGTTGGCGGATGTGATTGCAGAGCCATTGGCCATTATCTTTGAAAACTCATGGCGATTGGGGGAAGTCCCAGATGACTGGAAAAAGGCTAATGTAGTGCCCATCTTTACAAAAGGGAAGGAGGAGGATCCGGGGAATTACAGGCCAGTCAGCCTCACCTCAGTCCCTGGAAAAATCATGAAGCAGGTCCTCAAGGAATCAATTCTGAAGCACTTAGAGGAGAGGAAAGTGCTCAGGAACAGTCAGCATGGATTCACCAAGGGGAAGTCATGCCTGACTAACCTAATTGCCTTCTATGAGGGGATAACTGACTCTGTGGATGAGGGGAAAGTAGTGGATGTGTTATTCCTTGACTTTAGCAAAGCTTTTGATATGGTCTCCCACAGTATTCTTGCCAGCAAATTAACGAAGTATGGGCTGGATGAATGGACTATAAGATGGATAGAAAGCTGGCTAGATTGTCGGGCTTAACGGGTAGCGATCAATGGCTCCATGTCTAGTTGGCAGCCGGTTTCAAGCAGAGTGCCCCAAGGGTCAGTCCTGGGGCTGGTTTTGTTCAATATCTTCATTAATGATCTGGAGAATGGCATGGACTGCACTCTCAGCAAGTTTGCAGATGACACTAAACTGGGAGGAGTGGTAGATACGCTGGAGGGTAGGGATAGGATGCAGAGAGACCTAGACAAATTAGAAGATTAGGCCAAAAGAAACCTGATGAGGTTCAACAAGGACAAGTGCAGAGTCCTGCACTTAGGACGGAAGAATCCCGTTCACTGTTACAGACTAGGGACCGAGTGGCTAGGCAGCAGTTCTGCAGAAAAGGACCTAGGGGTTACAGTGGACAAGAAGTTGGATATGAGTCAGCAGTGTGCCCTTGTTGCCAAGAATCTAACGGCATTTTGGGCTGTATAAGTAGGGGCATTGCCAGCAGATCGAGGAATGTGATCGTTCCCCTTTATTCGACATTGGTGAGGCCTCATCTGGAGTACAGTGTCCAGTTTTGGGCCCCACACTACAAGAAGGATGTGGAAAAATTGGAAAGAGTCCAGCGGAGGGCAACAAACCTGATTAGGGGGCTGGAGCACATGACTTATGAGGAGAGACTGAGGGAACTGGGATTGTTTAGTCTGCAGAAGAGAAGAATGAGGGGGGATTTGATAGCTGCTTTCAGCTACCTGAAAGGGGGTTCCAAAGAGGATGGATCTAGACTGTTCTCAGTGGTACCAGATGACAGAACAAGGAGTAATGGTCTCAAGTTAGAGTGGGGGAGGTTTAGGTTGGATATTAGGAAAATAAAATTTCACCAGGAGGTTGGTGAAGCACTAGAATGGGTTACCTAGGGAGGTGGTGGAATCTCCTTCCTTAGAGGTTTTTAAGGTCAGGCTTGACAAAGCCCTGGCTGGGATGATTTAGTTGTGATTAGGTCCTGCTTTGAGCAGGGGGTTGGACTAGATGACCTCCTGAGGTCCCTTCCAACCCTGATATTCTATGATTCTAATTGAAAAATACTATTTGTTTTGTTTATAATTTTTACAGTGAAAATATTTGTAATAAAAATAATATAAAATGAGCACAGTACACCTTGTATTGTGTTGTAATTGAAATCAATACATTTGAAAATGTAGAAAACAACCCAAAATATTTAATAAATTTCACTTGGTGTTCTATTATTTAACAGTGCAATTAAAACTGCAATTAATCACGATTAATTTTTTAAATTGCTATTATTTTTTTTAAGTTAATCACGAGTTAACTGCCATTAATCAACAGTCCTACTTTGCATTTATCAACACTGTAATTCATCTACCATTTTGTTGCCCAGTGACCCAGTTTTGTGAGATCCCTCTGTAACTCTTTGCAGTCAGCTTTCAACTTAACTATCTTGAGTAATTTTGTATCGTCTGTAAATTTTGCCATCTCCCTGTTTGCCCCTTTTTCCATATCATTTATAAAATATGTTGAATAGCAGCGGTCCAACTACAGATCCCTGGGGAACACCACTACTTACCTCTCTCCGTGCTGAAAACTGAACATTTATTCTGACCCTTCGTTTTCTGTCTTTTAACTAGTTACTGATCCAAGAGAGGAAACAGATTGACAGAGCGTGACAGGTACCCCGAAGTCAGGCCCAACAAGGAAAATAACAGAACTCCACTGGCCATCACAGACAGCCTCCAGCTAAAACCTCTCCAGCACATCAAAGATCTACAACCTATCCTGGAAAACGATCTCTCACTCTCACAGACCTTGGGAGGCAGGCCAGTCCTTGTTTACAGACAGCCTCCCAACCTGAAGCAAATACTCACCAGCAACTACACACCACACCACAGAAACACTAACCCAGGATCCAATCCCTGTAACAAACCTCGTTGCCTACTCTGTCCCTATATCTACTCTAGCGACACCATCAGAGGACCCAACCACATGAGCCACACCATCAGGGACTCATTCACCTGCACATCTACTAATGTGATATATGCCATCATGTGCCATCAATACCCCTCTGCCATGTACATTGGCCAAACCGGACAGTCTCTATGTAAAAGAATAAATGGACACAAATCAGACATCAGGAATGGTAACATACAAAAGCCAGTATGTTCAATCTCCCTGGACATTCTATAACGGATTTAAAAGTAGCCGTACTTGAACAAAAAAACTTCAAAAACAGACTTCAAAGAGAAACTGCAGAACTAAAATTCATTTGCAAATTTAACACCATTAATTTGGGCTTGAATAGGGACTGGGAGTGGCTGGCTCACTACAAAAGCAACTTTCCCTCTCCTGGTATTGATACCTCCTCATCAATTATTGGGAGTGGACTATATCCACCCTGATTGAATTGGCCCTGTTTCTCCACTCGTAAGGTAACTCCCTTCTCTTCATGTGTCAGTATAATAATGCCTGCATCTGTAATTTTCACTCCATGCATCTGGAGAAGTGGGTTTCTTACCTACGAAAGCTTATGCCCAAATAAATTAGTTAGTCTTTAAGGTGCCACCGGACTCCTCATTGTTTTTATGGATACAGACTAACACGGCTATCCCCTTGATACTTGATACCAGAGTTAGTAGTTCTGCAATTTCATATTTGAGTTTCCTTCACAACTCCTGGGTGAATACCATCTGGTCCTGGTGACATACCACTTTTTAATTTATCTATTTGTTCCAAAAACCTCTTCTACTGAAACCTCAGTCTGAAATAGGTCAGATTCGGAAGCTAAAAAGAATGGCTCAGGTATGGGAATCTCCCTCATATCCTCTGCAGTGAAGACTGATGCAAAGAATTCCTTTAGCTTTTCTGCAATGGCCTTGTCTTCCTTGAGTGCTCCTTTACCACCTTGATCACCCAGTGGCCCCACTGATTGGTAGGCTTTCTGCTGCTTTTATACATAACTTTTTTTTTGCTGTTATGTGTTTATTTTGCTAGTTCCTCTTTAAATTCCTTTTTGGCCTGCCTAATTATACTTGTACACTTCACTTGCCAGAGTTTATTCTGCTTTCACCAGCCTGATCTGGTTCCACTGCACAACTAGGGAACTATCAACATCCCTCCTTCGGGGCATCCCTTCACTGAAGCACTGCTCTTCTTCTGAGCTCTCTCTACTCTTTGGACTTGGGACTCCAAGTTCTGAGCTCCCTATCTGTCTCTGGATTCTGAACTTTCCCACTCATTTATAACTCCCTGGGGCAGCCCTGTCCTCCTCATTATGCTAAATTAGAGCACACACGGACTTGGAACAGGAGAGCTGGACCCAATTTCATTTAAGTGGCCATTGCCCCGGTTACACAACACCATAAAGACACAAAACCAGGCACAAACCCATTTCCCGCCTTTGCATGTCACTATGAACATCCTTTGTAAAGAACACAGGAGTAAGTTGTCACATTGTGCATCTTCCCCCACCCAAAATGCCCTCCAAGACTTTTCAATGCATTAATCTGATACACCAGAATGAAGTTTATGATACAAGCAGCCTGAATAGAATAGACACTTCCTTGTTAAGAAGTGGATGTCTCTCTTTTTGGAACACATCATCAATCACATGCAGCTTGACCACAAGAGACAAAGTACTATCCCCCACAGGGGCAGAGCATACTGTTTTAACAAACCCAAAAAGAGACCAGAGTAGTCACTGCAACGAAACACAAGGTGCTCACTACATGCATTTCCACAGCCACTCTCTCTCTCCTGACAACCTGGAGCACTAAACAGTTATCATCATGTACTGTTCAGTGTGTTACAAGCCCTTTGTCTGATCCAGAGGACATGAATCTTCTACAACTCCCTGCTGGGGGACTTTGTCCTTTAGCCCAAGCTGTAGGGATTCATGCTTTCAGCTCTCAAGGTCCCAGGCTTGACTGTCTGTGACAGCCAAGATGACAGTCATTACAACATCACAGTTAGTTCCCAAATCCCTCAACCCCTGAATAAGAGTTCCCATCCCACTTTTCGCCTTCTGTTCAAACCCACATAGATTCATGATATCTACATATATTTAAGCTTACTAGCTCCATTAATACATTACCTTTACTTTCAGCCTCTTCCAAGTCCTTTTTATTGGCCAATAGAATTTCTTCTCTTTGGTCAGTTAGCAGGTCAGCTAGATGATAGATAATCTCTGCTCTCTGCAGAGAGAAGAAAAATTCTGTATGGTTATCATAGAAGCCAAGTGACTCAGGGTACTCAGGCTCGTGGTCTCCCCAACCCCCACTTCTTATCTAATACCTCTGGACTCGTTCTTCTCTGGCTCCTGCACTTGACCTCCAGCATACCTCAGAAAGCAACCTGTTCATTATTTACTCCTTGCTGCTGGTTGGACTACACAGTTCAGCCTGCAGTCCTGGCTTCTGGCCTTTCCTGCATTTTGTCTGGCAGGTCTCTGCTTTCCTGCCTAACCAACGAGATGCCCCCTGCCTCTGTGCCAGCACCTGCCTTGCTCTACATAGTACCTCCCTCTAACCAATCCAGCTGCAATGCAGTGGTACACTGAATGGTAGGTAGATCGCACGCAGCTGCTCCCTTTTGGGCAGTTTAAGTATCCTCTCAGTAAGAGCAATTGGTGCAGTTCACTCCAAAAACTCTTCTGTGGCATCCTCTACATGCCAATACCTGCATTTAAAATAATTAGAGCCATATAAACCTGATGGTTCAAATGTACATAATTTCCTAATTACAGCTCAGTAGACCACATCCTTCTTCACCCCTCTCTCTCATGTGGTATGTTACAATCTAAACGACAAGTGAGAATATGAGCTCTTTGGGGCAGAGATCTGTCTTACATTTTATTGTGAAACATGCAGTATATTTGTAAGTTCTAATACATAAATGAAGCCACATTGGCATGTTACCTGTTCAGGCTGTAGTGCCGCTAGGGACCTGCCTCCAGCTCGAGCCATTTCACCTTGCTGTTCTACTGTAGGGCCTGAAAAAACAAGAGTTTTTGCAGTTCAAATCATCCATGCCCAACGCTCAGAGCATGTTAAAGTCAAACATACCCCTCACGCACAAACCCAAACAGATGAGAAAGTAACAATGGTCAAAACCCTCCTATCCTACCCCACAACGCATGAGAAAGTAAGCATGTGGCTCACACGTGTTCAGGTAAAAATGCACATTCACGAAGCAAATTTATATTCTCATGCAAAAAAGTTACATCAGGAATGAACATACACACAAACAAACTTGAGGATCCATAAGCAAAAATGAAAAGGCGGAAAATTATTTCTAAGTAAATCCAGTACCAAAAGATGGTATAAATCATGTAAATAATCCAAGATCAGATATCATATTTAATCTTCCCAATCTATTGCAGTTTCCCAACCCAGCAACCCACTTGGTCAGAGCCTACAAGTTTCTAACATTATAATTTCATTTCTCGACCTATCCAGATAATCTCTTTCACTCCCCAAAGCCCCTCTTTTCTTCACTTATGCCAAGTCTCTATCACTCCTAATCAGATATAACAAAGCAAAGTGTTGACTGGGAGTTGGTGCAAAGGAGATCATCAGGGCTCTTGAAATCTATTCTCACCACTAGGAGAGGAGTGGGTTCTAGTAGCTGGGAGTCTAGACGCCTGGTTTCTTTTGACAATGAATATAAGTCGGAAGTTAAGAAACGTAGGCAACAGCTGAGAAGCTAAAGATACTGATGAAATACCTCTGGTCAACAGGGCGAAAGACAACATGGAATTTTAAATATACATTATAGAACAAAAAGGAATTCTAGCAACAATTTAAGTCCAGACAGAGATGGTAAAGTATTCAATCCAGAAAAGGAAGTATTTGATAAATATTTCTGTTCATATTTGGAACCAAGCTGGATATACTTAATATCATGTGATGAAATACTGTATTTTTCCCCAGCGATAATTAAGGAAGATGTTAAACAGCATGTACACGTCAGTTAAAACATTTTTTAAATCAGGAAGTCTGGATAGTTTGCACCCAAGAGTTTTAAAAGTTAGCTGAGGTGCATTCTGGACAACTGATATTAAAATTAGGTCTTGGAAAACAAGGGAAGGTCCACACTACTGGATAAAAGCTAACATAGCACCATTTTTTAAAAATCTAAATGAGATTGTTGACGTAATTATAATCAAGAGTTAAAGAATGGAAATATCAAACAAGATAATTTACTGGTAAAGCAGTCTTGTTAAGTGACCTTGATGTTCTTTGACAAGATTACAAAGACTAAGCCCTGGCTGGGATGATTTAGTTGGGGTTGGTCCTGCTTTGAGCAGGGGGTTGGACTCGATGTGATCCAACCCGTCACACCCCCAAACTCACTGTAGTCATAATCTGTATCTATGAGGCATTGTGTGAGGTATCCTATGCAAACCAGCAATACACTGGTCCCAAAAATCATTGTGTGGTGTACATCTGGGATGTGTAAAAAGGGTTATCAATATGTGCTAGAATTAAGTTTTTAAAATGTATTTGGCAAGCAATGCCTAAACTATGCCTGTTCCAGACAACAGAATGTGGTTCCGCCTCACTGAATGTGTCTCTGATGTAAATTAAGCAAGGTGTGACCAAAGACAAAGAAAAGCACATTTACATGCAACATAAACAAGGCCATCAAGCTAATAAGGAAGGGAGACTGCACTGTCCCCCCTCCCCCAAAAGCCTTCCGGCCGCTTGAAGCATGATCAATGAACTTCTGCCATGTGGCCTTCCCGAAGAGAGAAGCGCTGGCTGGGCTTACTTTTCAAATAATACATTTCAAAGGTTTAATGCCTATAAAAAAGAAAGGGGAGAGAACCCCATAGGTATCACATGAGGTATTCAAGGATTCCAGAGCTCTTGAAATCACAGAATGTCAGGTCCTTCAAACTAGGGGGTTGAAGTCTCTGGGAACTGAACACAGGTGAGAAACCTGCTTAGGCAAAGATTATAATTTGCTGAAATTAAATGTTAGCATTAGAAGTGTGGTTTTATTTTTGTGTGTTTATAACCATTTCTGCCTTTACTCCTTGTAATAAGAAGAGGGCCTGAAACATAAGGCCTTATATCAGAGGCCTGGTATGAGGCCTAAACTAAAGTAGTGGTCAAAACTTTGCTAATATGAAGTAAAGTCAGGTTGTGAGCAAGAGGCCGGCCCTGCTCACAGAATTCGGCAAGCATAAGGCTGATATTGCAAAAACACATATTCCTAAGAGGTGCTAGGCACAAGGCAGTCACACAAGCACATTGCAGAAAGGTGGTACCAGAACACCCCGATAAACACATTCCCCAAAGATAACAGCAACACGCTGACCCATCTTAAGGATAAGGTGAGGATGACAGCATGATGGATAGAGATGTTTTGATCGAACCTACTGGTACAAGGCAACGGGTGGCGCCCTGATATGTCACAGGCGATACTTGTTCATATTGGTATATAAAGATATATCTTGGAGGGAGTGTCTTTGGCCAGCCAAGGGGGCAGCGGGAAGTCCCGCCACTGATTGAACTGTGTCCATTGTCAGAGGCATACATGTGCTAGTATAACTGGAGACACTGATCCAGGGAGCTAGGACCCTACTTCGTTGACAATAAACCTGGCTGGGTGTCTTCACACCTTAATGGATTTGTGGTCATTGGACGGTTCGCTCAAGGTCTGCTGTGCCAGCTGTCTGCGCAGAACTGGGACGGCATACGGAGGGAACACACCACAGCCAAACATCTGACCACACTCCTTATTTGGTATCACTTAAACTTGTTTTACTTTTACTGTAAACCAGTTCAGTGGTGTGACTGAAATGAATGTTTTTCAAATCCCAGTTATTTATTAAATTAATGAGCTGAAGTGTATTGTCCATTTAAAGGAGCAATGAACTTAACTTCTGTAAGCGTTCAGTGAGAGGGCTTGCCACTGCAGGGAGACAGTTTTTGGGAAAACTGGCAGTAGGGGTGGAGTTGGGGGTCACTTTGCTAAAAGCAACTGTATGGTGGAAGCTAGGCTGTGGCCTACATGATTCTACATGAGTTGTTTGTGTCAGGGCTGTGAGCCAAAGCAGCACAGCATATAAAGCACCCAGAGTTGCTGGCAGGAAGTGACACAGCCCCTTACTGGTCTAGGTTGAACCCCAAAACATCACAATCAACCAACGGAGACCACACCGTGACTGCAAACTCTTCAAAATACTTCCCTCTGCTCACCAGCATCACCTCTTTGTCACTCGAGTTCAGCTTCAGCCAGCTGTTCTTCATCCAAGATCTGATCTCATCCAAGTACTCAGTCATCTCAGTAGCAGTGGGCTGGTCATATGCAGTGAAGGATAAGTAGAGTGGTGTATAATCTGCATATTGCTCTCATTTGAGTCCCTGTCATCTGACTAATTCACTTAGAGGTTACATGTAGATTTTGAAAAGAGCTGGAGAGAGAACTGATCCTTGTGAAACTCCACAAGTGATGGGTCTAGCAGTGGTGGTGCAGTTTTCCACTAGTACTCCTGGGGAACATACTTCAAGGAAGGACTCAAGCCATTTTAGCACATTTCCCATCACTGTTTAATATTTTTTTCAATATCTAGAATCATCATGCATTTTAATACAGCCAAACGCAAGGCTCAAAGACTGAGAATAAAGAACATAAACCATACTTACATGAAAAGGAATTATATTCTGGAAAGGACTGAGGGCCAACTGTAAATAGCAAATGCCCAGTGCTGTGTCATGGCAAAACTGGCTCTCACAATACTTTGACGTATTGACATGGGAATATCAAGTAGGATTGGGAGACTATATTACCTCTCTATACAGCATTGGGGAGACTACTATTAAAATAATGGGCTCAGTTCTGGTGTCCATATTGTAGAAGTTTCAGAGAAGAACTCCAAAAATTAATCATGCTCTGGAAAACATGCCTTAAGATGAGAAACTTGAGGGGCTCAGTCTATTTAGCTCATTGATGAGAAGGTGAAAAGGCAATTTAAATTATGGTCTATTAGTTACATAGGAAGGGCTCTTATCCAGAAGATTAATCTAGCAGCCAAAGGCAAAACACGCTGCAATGGTTGGAAGTTGTATTAAGTAAAAGTTCAAAATGGAAATTAGACAAAGTTTTAAATGGTAAGGATAACCGTTGGAACAGATTACCAAGGAATATGACAAGTTCACCGCCACCTGAAGTCCCTTAAATCAAGGCTGAATGTCTTCCTAAAAGATATGTTCTAGTTCAGCCACACGTAGGCTAATCACTAGTGCAGGGGTCAGCAACGTTTGGCATGCGGCTTGCCAGGGTAAGCACCATAGCGGGCCGGGCCAGTTTATTTACCTGCTGATGCGGCAGGTTCGGCCGATTGCGGCCCCCACTGGCCGTGGTTCGCCATCCCGGGCCAATGGGGGCGGCGGGAAGCAGCGCAGGCGACAGATGTGCTGGCTGCGGCTTCCCGACGCCCCCACTGGCCCCCGGACGGCGAACCGTGGCCAGTGGGGGCCATGATTGGCCGAACCTCAGCAGGTAAATAAACTGGCCCGGCCCGCTAGGGGGCTTACCCTGGTGAGCCGCGTGCTGAATGTTGCCGACCCCTACACTAGGTGAAGGCATATGGTCTGTATTCTGCAGAAGATCAGACTAAATGATCATGTTGGTCACACACAGAACTGCCTCAGCCATTTGGGCACAATTAAAATGACTTGTGCTTTGTCCTATCTAATCTTCTGCAGGACTTGAGAAAGCAGAGGGCTACAACGAAAGGCACAGTTCAAATGGACTGTCTAAGGGAGTAGGAGACCATCACCTCTTGAGGACTGGCCCTGAGCTCCTCTGGAATAGTATGTATTACACTTCCTGTTTATTTGGGAGTTGAACAGGTCCCAAGTAGGGGTTCCCCAGTGAGTGAAGATACTGTTCACCACTGAGCTGTGTTGCTCCCACTCGCAGTTGGTAGCAAAGTGACTGCTGAAGCTGTCTGCCAAAGAGTTCAGGGTTCCTGGGAGATACATCAGTTTCATAAACTGACCAATTCTATATACAGGGGAATGGATCTTGGGTGTCCCTGTTTATGTTGAATACAGTTGTTGGGTTATCTGAGATTATGAGAACATGATGAGTCTGCATTAATGGTAAAAATGCCCATGCATGCTTCTCAGACTGCCGAGTTCAAGAAGATTTATGTGCAACCAAGTTTCCTGGGACATTCAAATGTCCTGTGCTGTGTGATCGTCCAAGTGAACCACCCACCCTAACAAAGAGATGTCTGTGATTATACTCCTGTTGGGTGTAGTGGATAGGAAAGAATTGCCCATGCAAACTTGTGCGGAGTCTTTCCAGAGAGGTTTTTAACTTGATTGGGATTGTCACTACAGTGTCCATGCTGTGTTTTCTTGGTGTGTATATCTACTGTTAGAAGCTAAGCCTGTAGGCAGCAGAGGTGGAGACTGGTGAACAGCATTATGCAAATACATGACACCACATGATCTAAAAGAGTAAGGCAAATATAGACCATGTCCGAGGGTTGTGCATAACCTGATCTATCAGTCTGCCTATGGCTTGGAATCTGTACATAGGCAGATAAGCCTTTGCCCTGACTGAGTCTAAGGTTTCTCCTATGACAGCTATAGCCTGTGTCGGAGTCAGAATAGACTTTTCCATATTCAGAGTTTCCAAGATACGCTAGGAGACAAAGCATCAATAAGGTCGATGCTATGACTTCTGGACATGTCATGCCTGTCAGAGGCCAGTTATCTAGATACAGGAAGATGGTAGAACTGTCCAATCAGATATGTGCTGCTACTTCAGAAAACATTTTCATGAAGACCTTGGGTGCAGTTGCTATAGTGACTGAAATCTGAGGAATCTTCCGTGGGAAGATTCTAACCTTCTGGGGTAACTTGTCTTTAGAATGTAGATTAAATAAAAGACATTTGGCCAGGAGAACCTGATAATTGGAGATTTTAAACTGGAAGCAGTGGAAGTAGACACCTTTCTCCCCATAAAGTCTAAATACCTGGTTTCCTTATCCACTGGGGTTGCCCTTGGGTGTTATCATCTGGACCTTTCTGGAACTGCTTAGATGACAAGGGAGCTCAGGGCAGTGTGGGAGAACAAAAACTCCATTCCCTAAGCCTTCCTAAGGGGTAGGAGCATAGGTAGCTGGTATTTGTGTCATATAGTTCTTGCCATTTCCAGTATGGCCTCATTGAACTGGGAGTGCTATTCAGCTAGATCCCATAGGCTACAGGATGACCAGGAGCTTGTGTAAGGAGTCCTGGACCACCTTTAAATTTGGAGCTCTTCTGCTATTCTCCAAGGCAGCTCTTGGAATGGTCTGTGGTTGTCCAAAGGAGACGGAACGGCAGGAGCAATCGCCTTATTGAGCAAGGAAGATGAAGTATCTGTCATTACCAGCAGATCTGGTTAGTCTTCTGTCCTCTTTTATAGGTTTCAGTTGGCCTCATGGAGGGAAGGGATGGTAAGACTCCCAACTAGATTGCACATGCACTGGGTGCCATACCACAGGTCCCTTAGCCTCCAGTAAGGCCAATATGAGGGGTTGAAAATTTGTGGTGATCCCAAGGCACACCTTGGGTGCTATTGGTCCTGAGGGGTCCCCACTCGGACAGATGAGAGAAGTAGTGGGAGACTACTCTGGCTGAACTCCCTCGGTGGAGGAAACAATGGTTTCACTGGTATATCCGACTCTCCCAGAGATAAGATTGAGTCCAGTTCCATCTGTGGTGTCATCGATTCAGATGTCAGGGAGCTAAGGCTGAGGATGAAATGGGAGAGGAGCTTCACCCTGATGTTACAATCTCCCTGGTGAAGGTCGTTTCTGACAACAGGGGAGACTGTGGGTCTGGGAGGATGAAAATATTCTCTGGAGCAGCATAGGATACTGGAGTCTAGAAAGCTGCATCTCATTGCCGTAGGCTGCTGGAGTTGGTGTAAACTGTAAAGGGACTCTTAATAATCAGTGTTTCCTTATAGAAGCTGTGATGGTACTGCTAGTGAAGGAGCCTCTGACTGCATGGTCATTATCAGTACCAACAGTGCAGTGTCCTTCAGCTTCCAGGGCTTAGTCTTAGTTGGTACTGTAGTCAGTGTCAGTGACTATGGTCTCAAAGTACATTTTGCCAGTACTGAAGGAGTCTTATTCCTATGTGCCTTCCGATCATTGTCACAAGGCTTAAGAAGACCTAAGTCCTTGTGTCCTAGGCACAAGGGCTCACCCAACCTGGTCAGGGAAGGATCCCTTCTCTTATGAGAGTGCCTCTTACTCTTGTGAGGCGGCGCAAATGAAGGGTCTTTTGCTCTGGTTGTTCCCTCCCCTGAACAGACATTGAGTGAGGAGGTGCACATCTCCATGTCTCAAGCTGATGTACAGAGCATCTTCCAATCAGGAAGGGGGGGAACTAGGCCGGGGTCTCGAAAGCCAGAGTTCTTGAACCTGACATGTTCAGCTGGGAAAGGAGCAGCAGATACTGCATTTAGCAGAAATATGAGCTTCTCTAAGGCAGCAGAGGCAGTGCAGGCAGTAGTTGCCAACCAAAGAGGAGTGGGGACAGGAGATGCAATTCTTAAAGCCTGGGCATAATCTAAGTCTTGTGCTGGGGGAATCAAAGCATTCGCTGGGGTGGGGATTCTAACCAGGGCCGGTGCAAGGAAGTTTTGCGCCCTAGGCGAAACTTTCACCTTGCGCTCCCCCCCCAGTCCTGCAGCAGCTCCCCCGCTACCCTAAGGTGCCCCCCCACGGCAGCTCCCCCCCCCCTCCCCGTGTGGCAGCTCCCCACCCCAGTTCACCAAACAGCTGATTGGCGCCGCAAGCCTGGGAGGTGGGAGAAGTGGAGCAGGCGTAGGGGAGGGGGCGTAGCAGAGGTGAGCTGGGGTGGGGAGCCCTGCGGCATCTCCCCCCCCGCCCTGAGGCACCCCCGCGGCAGCTCCCCACCCCCCTGGCCCAGGGAGCCGTGCGGCACCTCCCCACCCCAGCTCACCTCTGCTCCGCCTCCTCCCCGAGCACGCCGCTCCCGCTCTAATTCTCCTCCCAGGCTTGCGGCGCCAAATAGCTGATGGGCACTGCAAGCCTGGGAGGCGGGAGAAGTGGAGCGGCGACTGCGCGCTCGGGGAAGAACGCTGTAAAAAAATAAATAAATAAAAATAAAAAAAATGGGGGGGGGGGAGAGGCACCGCTTTTTGGCACCCCAGGCAACGGCCTAGTTCACCTTAATGGTAGCACCGGCCCTGATTTTAACTACTATCTAAATTTATAAAAACCACTAACAATAGCAACTAGCTATATAAAACTTGGAATATTTACAGGGAAAAAAAGGGTGAAGAGGATCAGTTCTAGACACTGGAGATTCCAACTCAGACCATGAAATGGTGAGAAAGAACTGGAGTGGTGTCTGTCTGCACTGCCTCTTATACTCTTGGCACAGAACATGAGAAAAGCAGAAGCGAAGACCAAAGAACACTACTTGCTAGCATTTTCTGGTCTCAGGTGCATGGAGCACATGCGTATCCAGTGGAATACACAGAGTCCAGCATTCAAAGAAGAATCAACTTTTACAAACAGAGACAAGGTGGGTGAAGTAATATCTTTTACTGGACCAACTTCTTTTGGGGAAAGAGATAGAATTTCAAACTACACAACTCTTCTTCAGGACCTGGTTCTCTAATATCTGGAGACCAACAACACTGCAAAACAACTTTAAAAAATGTCTGTTTCCAATGGCCAAAGCACATTTTCCCAGTTATCCTACAGCTATAAAGCAAGCATTAACTCATTCTGAACCCCCAGAAAGCCTACCCCACTCTAGCATCCTCCACCCAATCCCCATCTCAAAATTCCAAATACCAACTTACCTGCAGGTTTTACCTCTGAAAAAAAAGTGCCAACTTTTTTCCCCTCCACAATGTCTGTGATAACATGGCCAGAGATCTTTGGATGGGTTCCATTTGCGATCACTACAGAGGTGCCACCTTGGAGGGCCCATAGAGCTGCCTTGACCTACAAGGGAGGATAAAGCTAGTCCTGGGGAAAATCTCAATACCTAGCAAACATTCTCCTGGCTCTTGAACTCTATTCTTAGTAATCATCTCCATCCTGATTATCTTTGGTCTTTTAAATTGTAAATTTTAAGCAGGGACCATCTGCTCTTAATACATTTGGAAACGTATAGGAGCTACCACAATTTATGTAATTAATTTTGAAACAAGGTCATTTATCCCTGCTTTGTATTCTGTTGCTTGGCTAGTTTCTAACTCATGACTGTAGTTTAAGTTCCCTTAAAAGTCTACTGTGAGAAACTCTGTCAAAGACTTTTTGAAAATACAGATAATTCTATCAACTTCTCCTGCATCCACTATTTCGTTACCATGCTTAAAGTATTCTAGTAGATTGAAGAGGCATACTTTTCCTTTGCTGAAGCTACCCCTGGGATGTCTCCATCATATCATGATTTAGGTGTTTATAATTCTATTTTTTCAAATGATTGGTTGAAACTATTTTCCTGGTACAGATAAGAGGATCATTGGTATTTAATTCTCAGAATTGCTGCTAGTGCATTTTTAATGGCAAAGACAAAAATTTACTATTTTCCAGGAAGTACATTATTTTAATGAGAGATTGCACATTTGTGAACAGCTCAGCCACTTCATTCTTGAACACCTTAAGGAATCTTGGATAGCTAACATCTGGGCACCATTTCTTTGGAAACCTTATTTCATCTCAACACTCAGTGATAAAGAATGATGCAGTCTATTTAGATTGCAAGCTTCTTGGGGCAATGACTGCTATTCTGTTTGTCTAGAACAATTGTGTCCTGGTGTGACCGTGTACCCCATAAGGCTTCATGGGAATATGCTTATGAATGTATATATGACATAACTGGAATATGTTTTATGCTACATATGCCATGTAACATATCTATGTAAGGGTTATGATCTACTGAATACATTCTTCCTATTTGTATGCATGTATCATTTTTGTACTTGAAGTTAGGAATATTGGCTGTATACCTGCATGATAGCCTTAGTAAAGCATTTGGTCAGCTTCTTGAGAAAGGGGTGTGCAAATTAAGTGCCCAATCAAGAACCACTTAAGCCAACAATGAACTCGAAGATGCTAATCCTCATCGGAGCTTTCCCAGAAATGTGGCTTGGCTGGTAAGAAACTCAGTCATGCATGGACATGTTACTTGCCCATGTGACTCCAAAACTCCATCTTGGAGCTGGACTTTCCATAGGAGAGAGGAGGGGGTCTCCACCCACAAGAGAAAATCTACTTAAATCCCTGGGAGACCCCTCCATTTTGTCTTCAGCAGGCTAAAGAGAGCGCCTCTCCACTCCCAAGGATACCTGAAAGAGACTGGAACAAAGGACAGTAACTACAGGGGGTGTGAGTGATTGCTGGACCCAGACTAGAAGGAGACTAGTCTGTAAAAGGAAGCTTACTGGAACGGTGAGGTTTTATTCGTATTCAGTTTTCTTAGACATAGACTTGCGTGTTCTATTTTATTTTGCTTAGTAATTCACTTTGTTCTGTCTGTTACTACTTGGAAACACTTAAATTCTACTTTCTGTATTAATAAAATAACTTTTTACTTATTAATTAATCCAGATTATGTATTAATACCTGGGGGGGAGGCAAACAGCTGTGCATCTCTCTCTATCAGTGTTATAGAGCAGTGGGCTCCATTTGATCGTGCACCACATCAGTAAAAAATTTTTGAGCATGCATCCGCTGCCGCGCCGAAGCGCCAAAAGAAAAAAAAAAAAAAAAAAAGCGCGCTCCTCCTGCCGCGCCTCCCCCCCCCCCAAGGATCCTCTTGTGCACTCCCTTTATATAGGGTAAAATGGATTTATTTGCGGTTTAGACCCCATTGGGAATTGGGCATCTGAGTGCTAAAGACAGGAACACTTCCATAAGTTGCTTTCAGTTAAGTCTGCAGCTTTGGAGCACATGGTTCAGACCCTGAGTCTGAGTTGGAGCAGACTGGCGTGTCTGGCTCAACAAGACAGGGTGCTGGATTCCCAGGCTGGCAGGGAAAACAGGGGCAGTAGTAGTCTTGGCACATCAATTGACAGTTCCCAAGGAGGTTTCTGTGATCCAACCCGTCACACCTGGTTCTTGGTTGGGCTCTAGGCAAAACAACAGTAAATATGAACAGATTTCTGTACTCCAGTAGAGTCCAGTGGATCCAACAATTCTCTCATGGGCTTCCTGCTTCCAATATAAAGAATTTCTTGTTGTTTCTATGCCTTTGGTAATTGCTATTCAAAATGCTTTGTGGCCCTCTGATTTCTATCCCATGTTTCACCTGCTATAGTTCATGCTGTTTGTCCCACTAGGGCTAAGTTTCCATTTTTCTTGCCCTCCTCCTTCCTTTTCTGCTCAGGGGGCTCCAATGCCAAGTCTTCAGTCTTCAATTTCCTCACTTTTAATTTTAAGGCCCTTTGGATGTGCTTCCTCAATTTTTTTGTTTTAAGTTTCCTTTCTTGAAGAAATGTCACAGTGCTGGATTTTCTATGATCCCTCTCAAGCATTTAATTTAATTATACAGTGGTCAATATTACATTATGGGTCAATTATAATTACTTCTTTTACCAGCTCCTGCACGCTGCTTAGCACTAAGCCAAGAATAGCCTCTCCTCATGTACTCTAGAGAGCAATCATTTAAGGTATCAAGAAATGGCTTCTCTGAAACCTTATCTCACTGCAACATCTGACCTATTCATATATGGTATCTGAGTCATCTATTACTGCTTTATTATATTTAATTGCCTCTGATCTTCCTCATTCCCTTCCTGATTAGAATGCAGGTAGCATAACCCTACCACTATATTTGTATTATTACTTGGTATTTATATCCCTACAGATTGTGGTGTATAGTCCTCCTCATTGAAGAAACTCTGATTTTATGGAATCTTTCCGATACAGGGTTGCTTTCTCGCCTCTGCCACTTTCCTGCATAATTTCCAGGCCAGTATTACAGTGCCCCCTTGACTTGGGGGATTCCACATTTCAGATATGCCTATTATGTCAAGTTCCTCTTCCACTTTCTAGACTGTCTAGTTCGCTTATTTTTGTTTTTAAGATTCTCTCATTAATATACAGACATGTATAGTATTGTTTTGATCAAGTGTCTGCTTTTATTTAACCCATTTGACTGGCACCGTGTAGCTTTTCCAGAACATACCTCTGATCTCAGTTCATCTCATCATTTCAGGTGTAATTAAAGTACAATCCTTTACTAAGAAATTCAGACTTGCCTTTTAAAATAGAGATATCCCCAACAGGTGCCCTTGCACAAAATGAGTGCTCCTTTGCACCTGACAGCTTTCTCTGAGCTCCTAGTTTAAGTTCTATGCAAGAAGACCGCTTCATTTTGGTTGAGGTGGAATTCATTTTTATATAAGCTCTCCTTTCTCCCAAAGTTTGTATTAAAATTAAAACCCTCCTCTTTACACCATCTTCTCATTCATACATTGAGACTCTGACGTTCACCTTATCTAGCCAGCCCTTCATATGGAACTAAAACCATTTTAGATAACGGTACTGTAGAGCTATTGGACTTAAGCCTCTTTTCTAATAATCAACATTTACTGCAGATTTTAGGAAATCTCCCCAACACCTAAGTAATTGGTACTAATATAAACCACAACAATGGACTCCTTTCCAGCATTCATTCGAAGTTTGTCTAGATGTCTCATGAAATCCACCACCCTCATGCATTCATAGTAATGGATATTTGAGTGCCATGTGTGTATGGCACTCAGAAGAAAAAAGCAAGTCCCTGCCCCAAGGATCCTGCAATCCACTTATCTCCAAGGAGGGGAGGGGGGCAGAAGGCTCAGGAGTTGTCTCCCACCCCCACCAAGGGAAAGGGGTAGGGGGTGGGTATTTAATCCTTCTGAAATAGGACACAAATATGTATACAGAGGACTAAAACTCCCAATCTCCTCCTTTAGGAGCAGGCAACATGTATCAAAACAGGAAGGAGGCAGATGTAACTGGTCAAATTCAATATGTGATGCAAGAGAATAGTGTAAAATACATTTTTATTCAAATGGGCCTAAAAAAGGTAAATGGAACCTCATACCATTGCAGAACATTGATTTCTCCCTATGAAGAACAAAGCAACACAGGCGTCAAGCTTCTCCTACCTTGGCCTCCATTCCTCCCATCCCTACCCGGGATTTGGTTCCAAATGTCACAGACTGCTGATCTCCAGGGTAAAATATGTCAATGAGCTTCGCATCATCTGACCCTGGGGGACTGTCAAAGAGCCCTAAAACGGAAATTTGTTAAGTTAGCTCTATACAACCTTGGACTCTGAAATTCAGGGGAAAGGAACTCGGGAAAGGCTGGGAAACTGAACTTCCTTATACAGACTTACAGTGAAGAATGTTCGCCCAATAGAGCACTTGTGTGCTTCCCAATGAACCCATCTTATGAGGCTGTATGCTTTAAGTAACAATAGGTGCTATTCCCAAGAATGCCAATATACATGGGTCCTTGAAGTATCACAAAGTTAAACTTGAAAAAAAAGCCACTAATATTTTTGTTCCTATAGGATACCCCCAGATATTCTGTGGTACCAAGACACTTGGAAAGCAGTGATGTTAGGAGTGGTCATGCAGTCAGAGTTGACAGAAAGTTAGACCTGAGTTTCCAATGCAATATGTCTGCAAAAAAGTAGTGTGATTTGGGATTGCATACGCAAAGGCATCTCAGCATGGGCATGGAGGGGATCATTCCCCTCTCTCTTTGGTCTTAGGTAACATTTCTGGGCACCACATTTCAGTGAGATTGAACTGCCTTAAGTTTGTCAGAGAAGAATAAAATAGGATTAAATATTAAATACTGCTAATAGCGGGACACGAATCTAAATGTATAATATCTGGAATTCACTTTTTTTTTTTTTTTTTTTTTAAAACAAAGTCTACAGTTCAGGCTGTTACCCTTTAATCCCCCCCCCCCTCCTTTAAACATCCTCTACCACTATCCCACCAGAAATTCCAGATAGAAATATCAGTATTAGAAGAACATTAAGGTTACAAAGTAAACTTCGGTGTGTTTAAGGTTGTCTGTGCAAACCTAACTATTTCCTTGTGTGCACGTGCACACACACACACACACACACACACACACACACACACACACAGAGATAAGCTCTAACTACACAATCATATGCTTTTTGAAACAAGCCCTTCCTCATTCAGTGCTCAGTTTGGACAGTGTGTAGTGAATCAGGAAATGGTCTGTAGCAGCTTCCTGCCTTAATCTAGTTTGTAACTACAAATCATTTAAATTTAGCAAATTCACTGGTCAATGGAATTACACTGATGTAAGTTTACAGTAACAGCAGAATGCATCCCTCGCTCTAGAGGCTGAACAGCATGCAGTGAAAGAGACAGGAGCTAGGGTAGAATACAGTGACATGCAGCAAAAGAGGCAAAGTAAATTATTTCTAATTTTAGTTGACTGATAGCAATTGTAGCATCCCCACCTTTTCCCTTTACTTCTGTTCTCATGAGCATAGAACTAAATATTGCACCTCTGCCGTATTCACTGATCACCATTCAACATGTACATGTAACTATATTCTATAGAAAAACTATATGCGTATAGTTCCCTGCTAAGAATTTTAGCTTTTTCCTTGTAATTATGGTAAAAGGCATTAATAAACTATTTGTATATGGCATGATAAGTGCTACAGCTCTCACGAAGGAAAGAAGTCTAGAAGTGGTAATTCACTTTTCCTTTCTGCAACATGTGCCAATGAATTGTTCAATCTGGGGTGGTCTGTGGGGTGTGTGTTTATATAAAAAAACAACAACAATCAGACAAATGTTCAATGTGATGCAGAGAGAGAGATCCGTAAATGAAATTGGGGTTCTTAAGGTAGCTCCCTGGAAAGGATTGAGGATCTTTTAAAATTCCTCTTTTCCACAGCATCTAGTTTTTGAGCTCCACACAGTTGTTTCGATATCTTAGAATATGTTATTGTTTATGTTAAATTTCCAGACAACATGTAGGGCTGTACACTAGATCTGCTGCTGACATTACTTTATAGTTCCCTCAACTAGCAAATGGAAAGGCAGTGCCTTAACCACAACAGTGGACTGGAACTCAGGAGATCTGAGTTCAAATTCCCAGCTCTGCCATAGATTCCTATGTGACCATGGCAAGTAACTAAATTTTTCTGTACCTCAGTTTCCCATCTATAAAGTGAGGATAGTGATACTTCCCTACTTCAGAGGTGCCATGAGGACTAGCCTTAGTGTTTAATAGGTGTTCTGTACTGTGGTAATGACTGCCATAACAAAAATAAAATGTCCCCTGTGAAGAATGAAGGCGTTATCTGTATTACTTTATTCATATTGCTGGAACTTCCAATTGTTTATGAGTGGGTGATGGCTATAGGAAGCATAAGGGTTAACTGAGTTCTAAAAAGGCTCTGTAAGACTACAGAAAGGTAAACAATGGATCTAGTTCAGTCAATCATTTTGATGCCTTCTGCCCATTGTCCAGGGGTCAATTCCATGGATATTCTCACCTGTCCCTGAGGTTTATTTTCTTGAGGTGGCGTCTTTAAGGCAACCACATAAGCTTCTCTGTCTTGCCAGGGTTTCAATATGTTGACGTGGTAGATCTGCTCCTGCTTCTGGCAATCAGGCTGTTAAATCTTTAGTCAACCTCCCCCGATGGCTTCTCTTACCTCATATGACCCCTGCCATCTGGCCAGGTGCTTGCTTTCAGCTGTGGGTACTAGCACCATTATCTGATCTGCTGTCCAGGATTTCCAAACCCTTGCTTGGCGATTATAATAGATCTGTCAAGCCTCTTTTGCTCTTTCCAGGTGTTCCCACACATTGGGGGTGACTTGGACTATTTGGTCCCACATCTGCATCACATGATCAATGATGTGCTGGAGGAACCAACTAGGGGCTGTGCTCCTCTTGATCTGCTGCTTACAAACAGGGAAGAATTGGTAGGGAAAGTAGAAGTGGGTGGCAACCAAGGCAGCCGTGACCATGAGATGGTGGAGTTCAGGATTCTCACAAAAGGAAGAAAGGAGAGTAGCAAAATACGGACTCTGGACTTCAGAAAAGCAGACTTTGACTCCCTTAGGGAACTGATGGGCAGGATCCCCTGGGAAGCTAATATGAGGGGGGGGGGGGGGAAGAGTCCAGGATTGCTAGTTGTATTTTAAAGAAGCCTTATTGAGGGCGCAGGAAGAAACCATCCCGATGTGCAGAAAGAATAGCAAATATGGCAGGCGACTAGCTTGGCTTAACAGTGAAATCTTTGGTGAGCTTAAACACAAAAAGGAAGCTTGCAAGAAGTGGACATTTGGACAGATGACTAGGGAGGTGTATAAAAATATTGCTTGAGCATGCAGGTGTTTAATCAGGAAGGCCAAAGCAAAACTGGAGTTGCAGCTAGCAAGGGATGCGAAGGGTAACAAGAAGGGTTTCTATGAGTAGGACAGGGTCATAATTCAAAATGATCTGGACAAATTGGAGAAATGGTCTGAGTTAAACAGGATGAAGTTTAACAAAGACAAATGCAAAGTGCTCCACTTAGGAAGAAACAATCAGTTTCACACATACAGAATAGGAAGAGACTGTCTAGGAAGGAGTATGGCAGAAAGGGATCTAGGGGTTATAGTGGACCACAAGCTAAATATGAGTCAACAGTGTGATGCTGTTGCAAAAAAAAAGCAAACATGATTCTGGGATGTATTAACAGGTGTGTTGTGAGCAAGACACGAGAAGTCATTCTTCCGCTCTACTCTGCTCTGGTTAGGCCTCAGCTGGAGTATTGTGTCCAGTTCTGGGCACTGCATTTCAAGAAAGATGTGGAGAAATTGGAAAGGGTCCAGAGAAGAGCAACAAGAATGATTAAAGGTCTTGAGAACATGACCTATGAAGGAAGGCTGAAAGAATTGGGTTTGTTTAGTTTGGAAAAGAGAAGACTGAGAGGGGACATGATAGCAGTTTTCAGGTATCTAAAAGGGTGTCCTAAGGAAGAGGGAGAAAACTTGTTCACCTTAGCCTCTAAGGATAGAACAAGAAGCAATGGGCTTAAACTGCAGCAAGGGAGGTCTAGGTTGGACATTAGGAAAAAGTTCCTAACTGTCAGGGTGGTTAAACACTGGAATAAATTGCCTAGGGATGTTGTGGAATCTCCATCTCTGGAGATATTTAAGAGTAGGTTAGATAAATGTCTATCAGGGATGGTCTCGACAGTATTTGGTTCTGCCATGCGGGCAGGGGACTGGACTCGATGACCTCTCGAGGTCTCTTCCAGTCCTAGAATCTATGAATCTATAAACAAGAAGGTGGTCAGGGAAAGTGTGGGACCCTTACTGAATGGGGGAGGCAACCTAGTGACAGATGATGTGGAAAAAGCTGAAGTACTCAATGCTTTTTTTGCCTCGGGCTTCACAGACAAGGTCAGCTCCCTGACTGCTGCACTGGGCAACACAGTATGGGGAGGAGGTGAGCAGCCCTCAGTGGTGAAAGAACAGGTTAAGGACTATTTAGAAAAGCTAAAGGAATGGACAAGTCCATGGGTCCAGAGCTAATGCATCCAAGGGTGCTGAGGAAGTTGGCTGATGTGACTGCAGAACCATTGATTATTATCTTTGAAAATTCGTGGCGATCGGGGGAGGCCCCGGACAATTGGAAAAAGGCAAATATAGTGCCCATCTTTAAAAAAGGGAAGAAAGAGACCCTGGGAACTACAGACCAGTAAGCCTCACTTCAGTCCCCGGCAAAATCATGGAGCAGGTCCTCAAGGAGCCCATTTTGAAGCACTTGGAGGAGAGGAAGGTGACCAGGAACATTCAACATGGATTCACCAAGGGCAAGTTATGCCTGACCAACCTGATTGCCTTCTATAATGAGATAACTTGCTCTGTGGATATGGGGAAAGTGGTGGCTGTGATATATCTTGACTTTAGCAAAGCTTTTGATATGGTCTCCCAAAGTATTCTTGACAGCAAGTCAAAGAAATATGGATTGGATGAATGGACTATAAGGTGGATAGAAAGCTGGCTAGATTGCCGGGCTCAACGGGTAGTGATCAACAGCTCGATGTCTAGTTGGCAGCTGGTATTAAGCGGAGTGCTCCAGGGGTTGGTCCTGGGGCTGGTTTTGTTCAACATCTTTATTAATATTCTGGATGATGGGATGAATTGCATCCTCAGCAAGTTCGCAGATGACACTAAGCTGGGGGGAGAGGTAGATATGCTGGAGGGTAGGGATAGGGTCCAGAGTGACCTAGACAAATTGGAGGATTGGGCCAAAAGAAATCTAATGGGGTTCAACAAGATCAAGTGCAGAGTCCTGCACTTAGAAAGGAAGAATCCCATGTACTGCTACAGGCTGGGGACCGACTGGCTAAGCAGCAGTTCTGCAGAAAAGGACCTGGGCATTACAATGGACGAGAAGCTGGATATGAGTCAGCGGTGTGTCCTTGTTGCCAGGAAGGCTAATGGCATACTGGGCTGTATTAGCAGAAGCGTTGCCAGCAGATCGAGGGAAGTGGTTATTCCCCTCTATTCAGCACTGGTGAGGCCACAACTGGAGTATTGCGTCCAGTTTTGGTCCCCGCACTACAGAAGGGATGTGGACAAATTGGAGAGAGTCCAGCAGAGGGCAACGAAAATGATTAGGGGGCTAGGGCATGAGGAGAGGCTGAGGGAACTGGGGTTATTTAGTCTGCAGAAGAGTGAGGGGGGATTTGATAGCAGCCTTCAACTACCTGAAGGGGGGTTCCAAAGAGGATGGAGCTCGGCTGTTCTCAGTGATGACAGATGAGAGAACAAGAACAATGGTCTCAAGTTGCAGTGAGGGAGGTCTAGGTTGGATATTAGGAAACACTATTTCACTAGGAGGGTGGTGAAGCACTGGAATGGGTTACCTAGGGAGGTGGTAGAATCTCCATCTTTAGAGGTTTTTAAGGCCTGGCTTGACACAGCCCTGACTGGGATGATTTAGTTGGTGTTGGTCCTGCTTTGAGCAGGAGACTGGACTAGATTACCTCCTGAGGTCTTTTCCAATCCTAATATTCTATGATTCTATTATTTCTCACCTGGTTAGGCTGTTCTTCCCAATCCTCCTTGGCAATGTCCAGTATGCCATGGGGATGATGACCATATAGCAGCTCGAAGGGGGAACGCGGTGGAAATCTGGGAAACTTCCCTTATTGCAAAAATCAGGTAAGGTTGTAAGGTATCCCAATTTTTCCCATCCCAGCTCACCACTTTCCATATCATGTTCTTCAGTGTCCTATTAAAGCATTCAATGAGACCATCAGTCTGGACGGTAGACTGAGCTTCATAGGACCCATATCTGGAGCATCGCACACAGGCCCTTCACCAATTTTGATGCAAAGGGGTTCCTTGATCTGTCAAGATCTCTTTGGGTATCTGTACCCTAGAGAAAATTTGAATCAATTCCTTTGCTATCGTCTTGGACACTGTTGTTCTTAGCGAGGGCGGCTTCTGGGTATCAGGTGGAATAATCCAGAACAAGCAGCACACTCTGATGATCCCTGGCTGACTTCTCCAATGGGCCTATCAGATCCATGGCTATCCTCTCAAACAGGACTTCAATAATTGGTACTAAAGGGGCCCTTAAGTGCAGTTGTGGGCCATGTAATTGGCATCCCGGGCAGGAGGCGCAATATCGAACCTCCATATAAACTCTTGGCCAGAAGAACCTCTGTAAAATTTGATCAAGGGTCTTATCTGCCCCTAGATGTCCTCTGAACAAATTACTATGGGCTAGGTTCAACACTGCCCTCTGGTGCCTTCGAGGTACCAGGGGCTGCTCCACTTCTTGCTCTTGTATTCAGACCACTCTAGGCCCTGGGACCTTTGGCTTTCCCCTTCACCAGGATTCCATTCACCTCAACTAGCTCTTTTCCAATATTGTGGTGCAGTGGCTCATTGGCTTGGTCCTGCCCAAAATTCTTAAATGAGGACCCAATATATTCAAATTCAAGGGGACCTATTTCTGTTTTACCCACAGGATTGGTCGCCGTGGAATTGGGTCCAGCTTCTGGTTTGTCAACTATTTGAGTCGCCCTCCTGCCTGCTGGATGGCCTTTTGGTTCTAGGCCAAGATCCTGGTCCCCAATCTTTTGTCCATCCTTCTTTACTGCCTAGCTTTCCAGGGCTTCTCCGTGCAGAGAATAAGTCCTGGGCTAATTTAGAGAAAACTAGGAGAAGGCTAGCAACTGAGGCCACAGTATCAATCCTGGGGTCACTACCTTCCCGACTCATCCACTGTGAGTAAGTTTCCAGACCCTGGGAAGTCTCATCCTATGAGGACCACATATGGGAACTTAGAGACCACCCCCACCATTCATCCTTGTGGTGTTCCCCCGAACATCAATTTGTACAGGGATGGTCAGATAGTAACTGACAGCCCCACGTACACAGGTTATTCCTGTGCATTTGGCTATAGACAGCTGGTTCTGCCCCACTACGTTTCACCCGAGACCAGCATGATGGCACTTCTGGAGTTTACTAATGCAATGGTCTCTATGCCATTCATCCTAACTGGCTGTGTGTATCTATCTGGGGTCATCGTGATTCCCATGAGATTGATCAGGCCACAATCTTCACAATCACCCAGACTGGATTGAATAGGCTCCTCAATGTTAGGACATTGGGCTGCTATATGCCCTAGTCTCCCACAAGCATAACATCTATACACAGCTCAGGGTATCCCCCTATTCTTTAGGCTATTGGGTCTTACCCCCCGACCCTCTCTCCCCAGTTCCCCAAGTCCCTTCGCAGCCTCAGGCCGCTCTTCAGCATCCCTGATCCCCAACCTAGTTCTGCCTGACCCTTCAGGAGTCTGGGTCTTCAGGATGGGGACTGGCTTCTTTATGCACTTCATCTCTTCCCCGTTAGTCTAAGGAAGTTTCTTACCATTAAATGCCTCTCTACAAGTGCGACCAACTCTTCATAACAGAAGGGGTCATTTTGGTTAACCCATCCTCTTAGGTCTGATGGTAGTCCTCTCATGAATCCATCCAACACTAAGACTTCTAGAATCTTCTCCTTGCTGTGGATCTCGGGGCACAGCCATTTCCGAATTAGATGAATCAGTTTGAACAGTTGTAATCTTGGTGCTTTGTTGTCCTGGTACCTCCACTCATGGAACCTCTGGGCCCTTCAGTTGGGTGTAATCTGTGGCAGCTTCTGCTGCCATGTCCTAGTAGGCCTTCTGGGCTTCCCTACACAGGAAAGGGGCAAGGATGACAGCCCACTGGTCTTGTGGCCAGGCTTTCTGAAGGGCCATTTTTTCCAAGGTGAGAAGATATGCCGCCACATCATCTTCCATAGCCATGTTTGGTAGGTAACTTCTGGCCCTTAGGGACTGCGTCCCATCCCGGCCATGTGTCAGAGCAGTCAGGGCCTTTAGCAGGTTCACAACCTCCTGCAGGGTGGTTTGATCCTGGATTGCCTGGTTCATCACCAGTTGATTTATTTTCTGCTGTAGCCATACCGACTCCTGTTGCGTGGCCATCTGGACCCTGGTAGCCTCTTGTTGCGCTCCCATGGCCTACAGCAGCGCCCTCATTATGTGGTACATTTTTGGGGTGATTTACCTTGCCCCGGGATGGTCCACTGTGCAACTATTGCACTCCAGACACCACGTGTGGCAAGGCACCTCCTCTGTCTCACTGGACTTTTCACTTTCCCCTCTGGCGATGGCGGGGCCTGGACTAAAATCAGCCCCACCCTAGACAGTATTTGTCTTCCCACTCTGCGTTCTTATCAGTACTGTGACACTGACACCCCAATATTCACCACTGTCATGTAATTAGGATATGTATTGTACAAAGTATGTCTTTTAGGTATCATTCTAAAAGTCTTGATCTGTTAGACATTAATATCTTGTAGGATTGTATGTGTTAACGTTGTTTGTGAAGTTATGAAGTTTGCTATGTATGTGTTACTGAAACATGTTGTGAGGTTGAAAGCAGCCACAAACAGCCTTTCAGGTACAACAGTAAAAAGGCTAAACAATGCTAATGGCTTATTAAGGAAAAAGCAACAGAGGGTCCTGGGGCACCTTGAGATCTGTGACCTCTGTTGCTTTTTACAGATTCAGACTAACACGGCTACCCCTCTGATTATTAAGGAAATGCACACAAGCACAAGGATTACCCCAGGGACTGTGTACAATAGAAACCTCAGAGAGATAGCACTACACTATGGGAACTGTTTGACCCAGATCACAGTGGAAGAGCTTTCCAGCAAGTGGGAAGAGGATATAGAAGGGGGACAATGACATCATGGGGGGGAGGGAAGGAGAGAACCTCTCTCTCCCTGCAACAACACACCTGGAAACACCTGAGGGACAAGGACTGAACTGTGGGAAGTGATGGTCCCAGGCTAGAAGGATCTTTAGCCTGTGTATGAAAATCTGGGAAAGCCAAGGCAACTTGTGATTTAAGAGTCTGCCACCCTGTTTATCACTCAGTGAGAATTTGCTAATTTATATCCAACCTATCTACTGTGTTAAAATCAGTTTGCAGTTTTTGTTTATTTACTAAGGTAATCTGCTTTAATCTGTTGGCTATCCCTTATAATCATTTAAAATCTACCTCTTGTACTTAATACATTTGTTTTTGTTTTAAACCCAGTTTGTGTAATTCATAACAGTGATGGGGGGAGGGGACTGCAAAAAGCTGTGCATATCTTGGGGGGGGAGGGATTGCTCATGGTTTGAGCATTGGCCTGCTAAACCCAGGGTTGTGAGTTCAATCCTTGTGGGGGCCACTTGGGGATCTGGGGCAAAATCAGTACTTGGTCCTGCTAGTGAAGGCAGGGGGCTGGACTCAATGACCTTTCAAGGTCCCCTCCAGTTCTAGGAGATGGGATATCTCCATTAAAAAAATCTCTCTCCACAGTGAGAGAGAAGGCGAATTTCAATTAGCTTACACACTGTACAGTTCTCGGTGAAGCACAAGACAAGACAATTTTGGGTTTACTCTCCAGAGTGCTACGCAATTCCTTACCTGAACGCCTTCCCATGCAGCACTGATTTCCATTTCTGTCTTTCTGCAGCTGGGTGTGTCCCTACCTCTGTTTGTGCTATAGGAGGCTTGAGGGCCTGGCTTAGCAGGAGAGGGTGAGGGAGCCCAGGCTGGTGGAACAGGCGGGCTCAGTGGTACCCAAGTACATAAGGTGGCACCCTGAAAAGGGGGCAACCCGTCACAAGTACTTTCAAGGTAGACCTCAGGACAGGCCCAAAGAGGGTTCCTCCAGTAAACAAAAAAGAAACCAATTTACAAACACAAAATAAAAGGGTATACCTTTCCCCACCCCCTTTGCTTGGGTGTTCTTGTCCTGCTGTTGTCCCCAGGGTGTCAGTCTTTCCCCTAAACAGGCACTCAGCTTTGAGGGTTTCCCCCTGGAAAGAGGAGAGCAGCCTCTCACCCTGGAGAAGCCAGTCTTCCTGCTGCCAATAGCCCTGCAATGGCTTGTCTCTCCTCCCCCTTTCTAACCAGAGCAAAGGCTTTTAAAGATCTCAGGCAGCACTTAATTGGACTCAGGTGTTCCTAACTGACCTAAGGTAACCCCTTCTCAGCTTATAGGAAAAAGGGCCTTTATCATTCTAGGGCTAACATACCTGCCTTCCACCACTCTCTGGCAGCTCCCAGCCTGACTTTATCACACCCCCACATTCTGATTGGATCATGTGAAGAGTGGTTAATGGCCAAAGTGTCAGGCAGCTGGTTCAGCATGAATTAGGAAGCTGTTGTGGCTCCAGCTTCTGCAATGCTAGGATCACAGAGTATACACTGCAACTTGTCGCTGTCGTAAAAAACTTAAACAGAAGAGAAGAGAATCCACCTTGCATGAGGTGCAAGAGTCCAAGGATCACGTTAAAATATGAACTATATAAGAAGCATACAGCAAGCCCTGCTGCATCAGCGTTCCCATTAGATCTTCAGCTGCTTCTGAACACTTAGACAGCAAGGAGGGGCCAAAAGTGCACTCTCTCATCTAAACTTGGCAGTTACAGCCACGTAGAAGTAACTTAGATCCCATTTAAAATAATGGACTATTCAGAGAAATCGCTAAACCTCTACAGGATAATGGATGAATGACAGGCAGCAGCGGGGGCTTACCAAAAATGTCTTAGCACATTTGATTGCTTTGTTTCAGCGAGTTACAAAATTAGAATGTAGGTTGGCACCACTGTCCATGTGATCTGAAGGGGAAAACAACCTTTTGCCAAAAATTGTTATTTATCCAGTGCCCAAATTTTATTTTGCTGCTCCTGTTGCAGAGAGAGGTTTTTGTCCTAGCTCTGAAGAGTTTACACTCTAAAGGAGACCATATACAGACCAAAAAAGGATGGAAAAATATATGACATACAAGTACAGTAAATGAATTGGTCTTAGACATGTTTCTTGCTGGTTTTATGGGGGTACGTAGCAGTGTGTGGCAGGGCCCCCTTGGCTTCTGCTTGGCTCCCAAAAGTCACTCAGACCCTGGGTTTTGTAACCACTGGTGCACTTTATTTCTCAGGCTTGTTCCCACCACTGTTTCACCATGGACAAGTAACCCTTCACCGTCTGCAGGCAGGAGGGAGGGACGGGAGAGCTACCTCCCTGCTTCCATTCCCTGCCTTTTCCTTTTTCTCCTGCTTTCCAGTGGCTTCCATCCCCTGAGGCTTTTATGCAGCCCCAGAATAATTAAGTAGCAGCTGTCTCTGCCTCCCCAGTTAGGGCCAGGCTACCTCCAGCCTGCTCTAATTTGTTCCGCTAATGAGGAGCAGGCATGATAAAGGGCTCAATCTGCAACCCATTGCCCAGCACTGTGTCGTAGGGTAGGAATTATTGATTTAACCACAGGCAAAGGTGTAAGTCACATACCTTCTACATCTGAGAGAACAATCAGGAGATCAGTCTTCATTTCTACAGCCAATCGTGCTGCCAGACTATCATTATCCTTAACGCTAATAACCTGAAATACATACAGAGGTCAGCAACACCAGCAGGAGAGAGAAACTCACAAACACTGACTGTGTCCTACAGTGAACAACAAATATCAGTACTACCATGGCCCTCTGCACTGCTTTGTCCATATTTTACTTTGTGCTCTATGGGGTGGAATCTTTGTATGGAGTTGAGCACAATGTTAGCATTCAGTAAACAAGTAGTAATATCCTATCCAAATCACTCTGTGCTCTGCAAAAAGCAAGCCATGCTAGTGTCTACTCCCCATCCAAATCAATGCACCTTGTCAAAAGCAAGCCGTGTTAGTACTCATTCCTTAATTCCTCTGTCCACACCATTCTGCTTAACTGTATGGACTTTCAGCTCCCAGCATCACTGTGCTTTTTCTGTTCTTACATTTTCCATTTCCCCTATTGGTCACTCCAGGATATCCAGATTATTACAGTGTTAGTGAGTCATGCATTCATGCTCTAGCAGGTCCAATAGCAGGATCCACCCACTGCAAAACTTTACCCACATTTACCCCCTGAAGATCACTGTTTGGTTCTGGAGGCGGAACAACAGCATCATTGGTGTTAATAATAGGGACAATGTTCATCCGCAGCAGCTCATGCAATGTCCCATTTAAATTCCGACGCTTCTGTTCATCATGGAAATCCAAATTGGTGACTAAAATCTGAAAAGGAGAAAGACTCTGAACAAGAATTTGATCTGCAGCCACCAAGTGTGTAAGTAAAGAGACATCCACAACAGATCAGTCAAGGCTCTCTAGACCACCAGGGCAGCAAGAGGGGTTAGTTAAAGGGTGCAGAGGATAGTTGAGAAATTTAATTCTTTGGACCACTCTTTATTGTAGAATATGAGACATACATAGCTATCTCCCAATAGTCCTTTTCACAAGAAATCAGAATATGGGCTGGTTAAGTCTCTATGAAACAATCTGAGAAACTCACATGCAGGATCTGGTTATGACTTTTAAAGCCCCAAGACCATTTGTGATCAGATTTGAGACAACCTCTTTCTCCCCATACAATATCTCCACAAATGCAACAAACAGAGAGGCTTTGTCCACGAAAGCTTATGCTCTAATAAAGAGAGAGGCTTAATTTAGAGCTTCCTTCCTCTGAACAGGAAGGTAAAGCTGACAGATTATTTATTCTCTGATGTCCCTTCAGCTCTGAAATTCACTTCCCCCTTGGTCTGCCAGAACCTAGCTCCATTGACCTTCTGGACATGCTGCAAACACCATAATTTCTTTCAGACATTTGGGGAGGCAGCCGAGTAAAGAAGGGGATGACTTGTGGAGGCGATTTTTCCCCATCTCTATTTTGATCTTGGATGTTTTTGAGAACAGATTACAACTGAATCCACTGTGAGACATTGGAGCAGTTTTCTTAATTTTAATTTAGGAGCCCAATGATTTTAATAGGAGCTTAATTTAATCCTTATAAATATACAATGGGACAGTGTGTTCATATTCAAACCAGATTAGAATCCAGCTCACTCTCCTATAGCTTTGTTAATGCTACAGTGCAAAGATAAGTACATTTTAGGCAGTGAATTCAGTAGATATTGTATGATGGAACACATACAGGGAGCAGGTCTATTGAGAGAGAAGGTGACATTAGGTTCTCAGGTACCATGGTGATAGTTGTGGTATAAGGCCCAAGACAGATGTTTATATAGGCAGAGTATGATTGCACTTCATAGCAAGATCTTCTCCAAATACCTGAGTACAACAATAATGCTATAACATGAGTTTTAAAAAAAGAGGCTCATGGCTAAGTGTATACAGCATGGAACAGAAGAGATTTTAATGAACAGAGTCCACATTTGAGGACTCACTTTTTACATTTCTCTCTCTCTCTCTCTCTCTCTCGTGAGCTTTATATTTAGCTTGATATTTCTAATTTTGTTTGCAGTAGGGCAGTCAAAAGATTAAAAAAATTAATTGTGATTAATTGGGACATTAAAAAAATAGTTGCAATTAATTGCAGTTTTAATCACACTGTTAAATAATAATAGAATACCATTTATTTAAATATTTTTGGATAGTTTCTATATTTTCAAATATATTGATTTCAATTACAACAGAATGCAAAGTGTACAGTGTTCAAATATTTGTTATAAAAAATAAGTGCACTGTAAAAAAAATAATATTTTTCAATTAATCTCATACGAGTACTGTAGTACAATCTCTTTATCGTGAAAGTGCAACTTACAAATGTAGATTTTTTTTTAAATACCTGCCCTGCACACAAAAATAAAACAATGTCAAACTTTAGTGCCTACAAGTCCACTCAGTCCTACTTCTTGTTCAGCCAATCAGAAGTAAGGGTGACATGGTATATGGTGTATTGCCACCCTTACTTCTGCTGCAGCTTGTGGTGCCTGGCACTTGGCATACGGCTCAAGATGGCCTCTGTGCTATCGCATAGAGGCTGCATCTTGCCAGAGCCCTTGGCGATCCCACAGTCCTCTGGTGGATCCTGGCTCACCACGGGCGTCATTTCATAATTTGGTTTGATGTGAGCGTGGGAGGGATGGGGGGGGGGGGGGGGAGGAAGAGAGATCACGAGAGAGAGAGAGAGAGAGAGCGCGCGCGCAAGCGTGTGTGTTGGAGGACAACAAATGTGTGTGTGTGTGTGTGGTGTGGGCGCTGGGGAAGCACTGTGTCTTTAAGCAGAGCATTCAGGAGCCTGAATGCTTTTTCAGCCAACAGCAGCTGCCGTCGGCAACAATGGCTCCTGAGACAGCACCAGCTGACAGGCTCCCCCTGTTCCCTGACTCCAGCTCAGCAGCGACTGGGTACACAGGTGTGGGGCGGGAGACACCCCAACATCAACCTCTCTCACCCCCACTCTGTGCAGCAGACAAGAGGCAGGTTCCCAGTCTGGAACAGCTTGGCCAGGGCAGCTCCATGGGTGCAGGGGCGGAGGAAGTGGGAGAAGCAGTTATCGTGGGGGATGGGGGCATGAGACCAGCTCCGAAGCATTTCAGTAATCCGAGCATCTGGTCTGGATATTACAGAGTCTCCTGTCTCCAGCTGCCTCCTGCTCACTGCCACAGCCTGTGCCTCCCTCCTGCCCGGCTGCTGCCGAGTCCCATCTCCAGAGATGTGCAATTAACGCTCGTTTAAAAAAAGTGTTATTTTGTTGAGTTAATTGCATGCGTTAACTGTGATTAACTGACAGCCCTAATAATAATTCTATATTTGTAAGTTGCACTTTCACCATAAAGAGATTGCACTACAGTACTTGTATGAGGTGAATTGAAAAATACTATTTCTTTTGTTTATCTTTTTACGGTGCAAATATTTATAATAAAAAGTAATATAAAGTGAGCACTATACACTTTCTATTGTGTTGTAATTGAAACCAATATATTTGAAAATGTAGAAAAATATCAAAAATATTTATAATAAATGTAAATTGGTATTCTATTATTAACAGTGCGATTAAAACGGCAATGAATTGTGACTTTTTTTTAAATCTAGTTAATCTGTTTTGCACTAATTGCTTGAGCTAACTGCGATTAATTGACAACCCTAGTTTTCAGTTCTCAGACCTTCACTCCTGATCATCAGCCCCATCTCTATGGCCTATCCTAGAGCCACCAACCAGATGGTCTGGGATACACAATTGTTTAAAAGTGTCCAAAGCCAGCAAAAAATGTGTTTTTTCTTTAACTAGAACATAAAATTTATTTAAGTGATATTCACCAAAACAATTTCCTTTGTGGGATATCATTCACACCAAGTTCTAAATCCCTCAGAAATGGAAATCTAGGAAGACAGTGAATAGAACAGAACAGGTCCTTCTAGAATTAATAAGGCTGGTTCCAAAAGATGGACTGAAACATCAATCCACAGGCAAGGGCAAGCGCAGTTCCTTACCTGAGCTGCACAAATGCTGTACTGTGTAAACATGGCCTCATAGAGAGCCATCAGTCCACTCTGCCCAGCTGCTGCACAGGCTCGTGCCTCCAAGACTGGAATAGCCTTAAAAGATTAGAGAACATAGCTGTCAGCCAATTGGCAGGAAGGGATAAAAGCCAACTCAGCCCAACATTTAATAGAAGAGCAGATGACTATCTTAGCCACTCACCATGTCCTTTAGCTGGTTCTGTCCTGAATGGAGGGCCTGCCTCACACTTTGAGAAAGCAGGATCTCATGGCGCAATCGCTGTTTTCCAAAGGCCACAGCACCACTGGTGACTATCATCATTTCCCGACCCTGATTCTGCAGCATTGACACCTACAGATGTGGAGAATCAAAGATCAGGACCTAGAGCAGGAAAGTTACTAGCTTACTGATTCCACTCTCCCTCTTTGTACAATTTAAGAGCATTTTGTGCCTCATCAATTCCTGGAGACTGAAGTCTTCTGCTTATCCAAAGAACATATAGGGTAAGCAAGTAACAATGCAAGATGCCTTCCTTCTAGGAGAGAGCTTGTATGGCCCTTGCTATACTTGACCCCATCACGGTAGCAATTTTTCTAATGTAAGCACCTGGACTAATCAAGCCACAGGACAGGCATCAGATGGTAGCCAGTTTATCCACCAGAGCTGGTGTGATTTTAAGCAGAGACTAGAGGCGAGCAGCCCATATCCTATTACCAGACTTATCATTGGCCACCCATGCCCGCAGCTCATATTTAAATAGCAATGCTACATCTGAGATGTAGAGAATCTGTCTTTTCTTATACCATGCAAACACATCATGCTTTGCCCCTTCTACCTCCCAGCACCTGGCTCCCTAGTTCCTTTCACAAATCAAGTACCATATACTTCCTTAATGCAACAAGGTTTTGTACACACCCATCAAGTATACACTAGATCTGTCCCTCTACAGCTAGGTTTCTGTTTCATTTCGGCAACACAAGCAAATTACAGTATGGTTTCAGAGTAGCAGCCGTGTTAGTCTGTATCCGCAAAAAGAAGAACAGGAGTACTTGTGGCACCTTAGAGACTAAC
>NC_048304.1:126637523-126746479 GCF_013100865.1 Trachemys scripta elegans | reverse complement strand
TTGTAGCTTTTCCGATCTGTGCTCTGTGGTGCCACAGGTAATACGACGCTCTTCCGACTGTATGGATCCCATCCATTCCTGGTGCATGTAAAATAAGAGGCCTTCAGAGTCTTTTCCCAAGGGAAACATGTACATATCCCAGGGACGCAGAATACATTACTCCTCCCTGGTACATGAATGTTAGTGCTGCCTTCCTCCCCAATTGCCTCTTGGGTCTATCTTATTACCTTCCTTTTGCTGAGATCACCTTGTGGGAATATTTCTCTCAGACTGGTTTGTGGGGTTACTTAGTATATCACATCTGCTCGTGGGTAAGGAGAAGTATCGCACAGGCCACTGAGGAGAAACCTACTCAAGTCTTCAGAACAGACCATGTGAATCTTCCACAATCTTCATAAGCTTCCCCAACATAAATCCAAGTAACTGTATTTTAATGCTAAGCTTTCTTGAGGGGAAGATGTTAACTAAACTCATGTCACTAGAATGAAAAGCCAAGTGGGTGAGGCACTGAGAAAGGGGATGGATTCACAAAGCACTGCAGCCTTCTGGGAAGAGAGCCTGTTAGGATAAGAATCATCAATGTAGCAGAAGTAAGACCAACTCACTAGATGCCAACTGGTAGAGTTTGTTAACTAGAATTTTAACTGGATATGGAAGAGTTTTATTTAACTCAATTATTATACATTCATAATGTATCAAGTGCCAGTTACTGTGTAATTCAGGTGTCAGACAGAGCAATTTAAACATTATCAGTGAAGCCCTGATAGAACACTATTCACTGGGATTATACTCCACAAGTATTTTTCAACAAAAACAAGTGTCAACAAGAGATACTCACTTCCAACTGCATCCCAGGACATAATGTTCTCCCTCATTCCCTGATGGCTCTTCCTTCTCCAGCTGACAGCAGGAACTCCCACTAGGTTTATTTCTGCATACTGCAGGTTCTCCTCTTGCACCATTCTTTAGGTATATTAGGCCACGACCCCCCCTCACTACATCTTCCCCCTCTGCATACACCTCAGTTTTGCCACATTATGATAAAAGCTGCAGTTAAAGTCTCCTGCTAAGTTTTATTATACAAACTTTAAGGAGACATTGGACTAGCCAGTTTGCAAGAGCACTAGGTTTTTTAGCCATAAAGTTACCTGCTCAACAATAGATGCCAACCGCCCAAGAGCCAATCCACACTCATCCCCTCGAGTCACAACAGCACTACCCAGCTTCACCACAATCCTTTTAGCATGCTTCAGCTCACTGCGATGTGCAAATGACTTGCCATGTGTACGACTGAGGGGCATGGTGATAAACGGGATGTTGCTCCAGCAACGGATAGATTCATTCCTCAACACCAGCTTATTGACAGGCAAATCTGTGGTTAAAAAACAAAAACAAACAACAACCACCACATGAAAGACAGGGAGAGACCCCACACTCCCAAATGTTGAACCTACAACTTTGAACATTTAGTTCAGACCTCCCCCAACCCCTTATCTGTCAAGATTACCCCATCTTGAACCTAAAATCCCACAACGTGCACTCAGTATTCTGACTTCCGAGCCCCTGGAATGTATCCAGTTTCCAAGTGACTGAGAAAGAAGCAATGCAAGCCATCGCTGGGCCTGATACCCTACTGCAGTGTATAAGACCCATACTGGGGTCAGACCAATGGTTCATTTAGCCCAGTATCCTGTCTTCCAACAGTGGCTAATGCCAGGTGCTTCAGAGGGAATGAAAAGAACAGGGCAAACGTCCAGTCCCAGCATCTGGAAGTGAGAGGCTTAGGGATGCCCAGAGCATTGGGGTTACATCTCTGACCATCTTGTGTAATAGCCATTAATGGACTTATCCTCCATCACTTATCTAGTTCTTTTTTTAATCTACTTATACTTTTGGCCATCAGAACATCCCCTGGCAATGAGTTCCACAGGTTGACTATGCACTGTGTGAAGTACTTCCTTTTGTTGTTTTAAACCTGCTGCCTATTAATTTTATTGGGTGACCCCCTAGTTCTTGTGTTGTGAAGGGGTAAATAAAACATTTCTTTATTCACTTTCTCCATACCATTCACAATTTTATAGACTTCTATCATGCACCCCCTAGTCATCTCTTTTCCAAGCTGAATAGGCCCAGTGTTTTTAATCTCTGCTCATATGAAAGCTGTTCTATACCCGCAATCATTTTTGTTGTGGTTCTCTGTACCTTATCCATTTCGAATATATCTTTTTTGAGATGGGGCAACCAGAACTGCACGCAGTATTCAAGGTGTCGGCAAAACATGAATTTTATAGCGGCATTATGATATTTACTGTTTTATTATTAATCCCTTTCCTAATGGTTCCTAATGTTCTATTAGCTTTTTTGACAGATGCTGCAAATTGAACATTGGCAACTGGTTGTCCCGTTTGCCTTAAGGGACTATCCTATGTAGCAGGGTGGACTGATTTAATCAAAGTAATTAAAATAACTAAATTTAATGTTTCATATTTGTACTTTTTATTTATTTTCCTAAAGAAACATTGATTCTCATTGGTTGATAATCATTAAAATACATTTATTTGCAACTAAATATAGCCTTTGCACTAAATTTGATACTATTTTTTGCTAACCAAGTGGATATACTATATTTATACATATTCATTAAAGCAATTAAATAGCAAAACTTACATTCTTCATTTTTATATTTATTATAGGGCTATCGATTAAGCGCAGTTAATTCACGTGATTAACTCAAAAATTAATTATTAAAAAAAGTAATTGCACTGTTAAACAATAGAATACCAACTGAAATGTATTAAATATTTTTGCATGTTTTTCTAGATTTTCAAATATATTGATTTCTGATGCAACACAGAATACAAAGTGTACAGTGCTCACTTTATATTTTTTATTACAAATATTTGCACTGTAAAAAATGATAAACAAAAGAAATAGTATTTTTCAATTCACCTCATACAAGTACTGTGGTGCAATCTCTGTCATGAAAGTACAACTTACAAATGTAGGTGCTTTTGTTACATAATTGCACTCAAAAACAAAACAATGTCAAACTTTAGAGCCTACAAGTCCACTCAGTCCTACTTCTTGTTCAGCCAATTGCTAAGACAAACAAGTTTGTTTACATTTACAGGAGATAATGCTGCCCACTTAATTACAGTGTCACCTGAAAGCGAGAACAGGTATTCGCATGGCACTGTTGTAGCTGGTGTCGCAAGATATATATGTGCCAGATGCACTAAAGATTCATATACTTCTTCATGCTTCAGCCATCGTTCCAGAGGATATGCTTCCATGCTGATGACGCTCGTTAAAAAAAATGTGTTAATTAAATTTGTGACTCAACTCCTTGGGGGAGAATTGTATGTCTCCTGCCCTGTTTTACCCACCTTCTGCCATATATTTCATGTTATAGCAGTCTCGGATGATAACTCAGCACATGTTGTTCGTTTTAAGAACACTTTCACTGCAAATTTGACAAAATGCAAAGAAGATAGCTTTAGCACATGACCCAAGATTTAAGAATCTGAAGTGCCTTCCAAAATCTGAGAAGGATGAGGTGTGGTGCATTCTTTCAGGAGTCTTAAAAGAGCAACACTCTGATGTGGAAACTACAGAACCCAAACCACCAAAAAAGAAAATCAACCTTCTGCTGGTGGCATCTGACTCAGATGATGAAATGATGCACATGTGTCGGTCCACACTGCTTTGGATCGTTATCAAGCAGAACCCATCATCAGCATGGACGCATGTCCTCTGGAATAGTGGTTGAAGCATCAAGGGACAGATGAATCTTTAGTGCATCCGGCATGTAAATATCTTGCAACGCCGGCTACAACAGTGCCATGCAAACACCTATCCTGAAAGACGATCCCTCACTCTCACAGATCTTGGGAGACAGACCAGTCCTCGCTTACAGACAGCCCCCTAACCTGAAGCAAATACTCACCAGCAACCACACACTACACAACAAAAACACACACCCAGGAACCTATCCTTGCAACAAAGCCGATGCCAACTCTGTCCACATATCTATTCAAGTGACACCATCACTGGACCTAATCACATCAGCCATGCCATCAGGGGCTCGTTCACCTGCACATCTACCAATGTGATATATGCCATCATGTGCCTGCAATGCCCCTCTGCCATGTACATTGGCCAAACCGGACAGTCTCTACGCAAAAGAATAAATGGACACAAATTTGACATCAGGAATCATAATACTCAAAAACCAGTAGGAGAACACTTCAACCTCTCTGCCCACTCAGTAACAGACCTGAAGGTGGCAATTTTGCAACAGAAAGACTTCAAAAACAGACTCCAACGAGAAACTGCTGAGCTTGAATTGATTTGCAAATTGGATACCATTAACTCTGGCTTGAATAGAGACTGGGAATGGCTGAGTCATTACACTATGAATCTATTTCCTTATGATAACTATCCTTACACCTCTTGTCAACTGTCTGTAATTGACCATCTTGATTATCACTACAAAAGTTTTTTTCCTGCCGATAACAGGTCATCTTAATTAATTAGGCTCTTAGAGCTGGTATGGCATCTTCTCTGTATGTATGTATATATACACATATATATACACATATATATACACACACACACTCTTGTTATATGTTCCATTCTATGTATCCGATTAAGTGGGCTGTAGCCCACGAAAGCTTATGCTCAAATAAATTTTAGTCTCTAAGATGCCACAAGTACTCCTGTTCTCTTGGGTAAGTATGCAGAAGAAGAGTCCAGGGCAGTGGAAAGGGCAAAGGGTAAAATGTGATACTGGTAGTGGTTCCTGCGTACCACAAAATGTACGAATTATTTGTGTGAGGGATCAATGGCAATGTGAAAAAAAAGCATCCTGAAAGTTGAGGGAAACAAACCAATCTCCTGGATCCAGGCAGGGAATTATCATTGTTAGAGTCACCATTCTGAACTGTTGGGAACAGAGACATTTAAAAGACATTTAAAGTCTTGAGGTCCAAATTGTTCTCCACGCCCTATTTTTCTTTGGGACGAGGAAGAGGGACAGGGAGGGCAAGGAGCTGAACTGGATGGAATAGCCTACAGAAATCACCTCTAAGATCCATCTGTCTGAGACGATGAACTTCCAGGAAGATTGGGATTACCTCTCCCTTAGAGGTGAGCGGGGCGGGGGGGGTGAGGGGGTTGGGGAGAAGAGAGGCATAATGTAGGATGTGGGGTAGGTAGCTCATGACTCTACGAATAGGTCAAAAACAGACATTTTGAAGGTGTCACCAACTCAGAGGTTATTGTAGAAGAGGGCCCTTTCTTAGTAAATCTGGGCTTTATTCTGGGGGTGGGATGGAGGGATGTCAACCTGTCCGGTGGGCTGACAGTGGACATGGCAAGACTGTTGAGTCATCTGGGAGTTACTGTATTTTCTTTAAAAAGTAACAGAGGGTCCTGTGGCACCTTTAAGACCAACAGAAGTATTGGGAGCATAAGCTTTCGTGGGTAAGAACCTCACTTCTTCAGATGTGAGTGAGGTTCTTACCCACGAAAGCTTATGCTCCCAATACTTCTGTTAGTCTGAATCTGTAAAAAGTAACAGAGGGTCCTGTGGCACATTTAAGACTAACACGGCTACCCCTCTGATACTTGTATTTTCTTTTTGTCACAGGCGTATAGAGGCCCAAAGATCATATCATGTTACCCAGAAGTCTTTAAGAAACTGATGAGACCCATTTGTGGCATCACTTAAACTTAAGAACCTCCCTTTGAGGGGCCTGACAGTATTTTGTACTTCTCAGGAGGAGGCCAGAAGACTGCAGCCAGGAAGCTCAGCACATGACTACAGCAGTAGCCATGGAATGTGCAGCTGTGTTGCTGGCATCATGTGAGGCCTGGAGAGATGCCTTGGCAACTGTCTGGCCTTCTGTAGTGAGGGCCTAAAACTGCGTTACCACTCAAGAAAGGGATCTTGGAGTCATTGTGGATAGTTCTCTGAAAACATCCACTCAATGTGCAGCTGCATCAAAAAGGTAAACAGAATGTTGGGAATCATTAAGAAATGGATAGATAATAAGACAGAAAATATCATATTGCCTCTATATAAATCCATGGTGTGCCCACATCTTGAATACTGCGTGCAGATGTGGTCGCCCTATCTCAAAAAGAGATACATTGGAATTGGAAAAGGTTCAGAAAAGGACAACACAAATGGTTAGGGTTATGGAATGGCTTACATATGATGAGAGATTAATAAGACTGGGACTTTTCAGCTTGGAAAAGAGACTACTAAGGGGGGGGATATAATTGAGGTCTATAAAATCATAACTGGTGAGGAAAAAGTAAATAAGGAAAATGTTATTTACTCCTTCTCATAACACAAGAACTAGGGGTCACCAAATGAAATTAATTGGCAGCAGGTTTAAAACAAACAAAAGGAAGTATTTCTTCACACAATGCACAGTCAACCTGTGGAGCTCTTTGCCAGAGGACGTTATGAAGGCCAAGACTGTAACAGGGTTAAAAAAAGAATTAGATAAGTTCATGGAGGATAGGTCCATCAATGGCCGATAGCCAGGATGGGTAGGGATGGTGTCCCTAGCCTCTGTTTGCCAGAAGCTGGGAGTGGGCATCAGGGGATGGATCACTTGATGGATTACTGTTCTGTTCATTCCATCTGGGGCACCTGGCATTGGCCACTGTCGGAAACAGGATAGTGGGCTAGATGGACCTTTGGTCTGACCCAGTCTGGCTGTCTTATGTTCTCTCTAATTCTGAGGCTTTCCGCAAAAGATGAGACTTTTGAATCAACTGAAGTCATTTTGCCATCAAGACTTGATAATTGACTACTCTGAACTGAAAGGAGGCCAAGAAATCGCTCGTGGCCCAGAACGTCCACTCATTTTAGCTCCTTGTCAGTGATGTTGCCTGTTCTTTACATTAACTGCCCTGAGTGAACGAGATCCCCGTGCAAATGTTTGTTGGGTCTTTCCACCAATTCAAGGAGTATTTGACTTTGGCAGGCATCAAGAGAGGTTTGGCTAACATGTCTGTTTGGTCTGTAAGCCATGCTGAACTACATCTGCAGACCTCATGTGGAGTCTGGCATGAGGTTCTACAAATATATCAACCGCCATGTGCCCCAGAAGTTGGAGGCAATGTCTGGCTGATGGTTGAGGGATGGCTTGAACTCTGAGGGATGGCTTGAACTCTAAGTGTGCACAGGTTGTAAAATCTGTGCTGCAGAAGGAGTGCCCTTGCTTGCCGTGAGTGGAGGTCAGCCCTTATAAATCCCAAAATGTTGTACCAGAGTTAAGGTTGATTTTTGTACACTGATTTGCAGGCCCAGGTTCATTAATATGTCTGGCCTGTAGGGCTTCTTCAAAGGAGAGGGACTTGAGGAGACAGTCATTCAGCTATGGGTAGATCATGATATCCCCCAGCATGCAAATAAGCTGCCACTACAGATTGTACCAGGGAGAATACCCTGAGAGCTGACAAAAGGCCAAAGGGGAGTACTCTGTACTGGTAATGGTCTTGACTCAGAGTAAACCTGAGGAATCGTCTGTGGGATGGTAGGATGGATATGTGGAAATATGCGTCTTGGAGATCGAGTGCTGAGAACTAATCTCCCTGTTCCAGAGATGGAAAAATCGTTACTAATGTGACCATCTTGAATTTTTGGGCCTTCACATATTTGTTCAGAGTCATGAGGCCTAGTATGGGTTTCCAACCTCTCTTTCTTGGGGATTAGGAAATATCGAGAGTAAAAACCTTTGCCACAGAGATGTAGAGGAACGAGTTCTATGGCTCCTAAGTGGAGAAGGTGATCTATCTCCAGTCGCAACAGAGTCTTATGAGAAGGGTACCTGAAGAGGATGGGGGTGAAGTGGATCCAATACCCATTGGAGACAATTTCCAAGCCCCATCTGTCTGATGTTATATATTCGCAGTTGTGGTGGAACAGGGCAAGGTGGCAGCCAAAGGTATGCAAATGGTTGTGAAGTAGCAGCTGATATCGAAGGGGGTTGTCTCTTGGGGCCTTGACCGAGACATCAAAACTGATGATTTGCAGTTGCAGATTGCAATGTTGAAGACTGGGTCTCTGGTGGTTTGCACCTCCGGAATTTGAATTTCTCTCTCTGATGTTCATAGTAGCATTGTGGCAGGAATTGTAGTTTATGCGGTCTGTGAGAAGACTGAGGACTAAATTTTCTCTTTTATCCGGGTGTATAAATCCCCAGTGACCAAAAAGTGGCTCTGGACTCTTTTAGTATATGGAGCGATGCATTGATCTTCTCAGCAAACAACTTTGAGCCCTCAAAGAGGAGGTCCTCTACATAGTTGTTTGCACCTCCTTCAGGAAGCCCAAGAGATGTAACCACAAAGCTCGCAGCATCACAACCACTTTGAGATGGACCGGGCTGCTATATCAAATGCATCAAGCCTGGTCTGGAGTGCTGTTTTGGCCACTAACTGCCCTTCATTGATAATGGCTTGAAATTGCTCCTGTTGTGATTCTGGAAGATGGTCAATAAAGGTGTTAATTTTGGTATAGTTCATATTTTGCTGTCAGGGCCTGATAGTTTGCAATTCAGAATTGCAAAGTTGCAGATGAGTAGGCTTTAGGTCCAAATGGGTGTGGGGTGCAGGAGGGGTGAGGGGTGCGGCGGGGGTCAGGGTGCAGGGTGCGGCAGGGGGCTCAGGGCAGGGGGTTCGGCTGCAGGAAGGGTTCGGGGGGCGGGCTCCGGCCCGACGTGCACCAGGGGCAGGGCAGGCTCTCTGTCTGCCCTTCCCCCGCGCCGCTCTGGGAAGCGTCCGGAACCTGGTGGAAGAGGGGTGCAGGGGTGTGTGTGGCTGTTGCTTCAGGCACTGCCCTCAGCAGCTCCCATTGGCCGTGGGAGAGGCGCCCCTCCCCTGGCCCCAACCCAGCCCAGCCCTGGACCTGCCACAGTGGGGAGAGGCGCCTCTCCCACCCAGCACAGGTGCTGCTATGGGGAGAGAGAGCTGGGGGAAGTCCTCTCTCCCCGCTAGTCCCGGGGCAGCCTGCACCCCAAGCCCCGCACCTCCAGCCCCACCCCAGAGCCCCTCACCTCCCCGTCCAACCCTCTGACCCTCATCCCCAGCCCCACCCCAGAGCCCACACCCCCAGCCTGAGCCCTCTCCCCGCCCCCGCAGCCCTGAGTCCCATCCCACAGTCCAACACCTGGACTCCACCCCAGCACATGAATTTTGTTATGTGCACCAATATGGAGGTGATGTGTCACATATTGGTGCACATAACAAAATTAATTCCACATATGCTTGGGAAAAAATTAGAGGGAACACTGCGGCCTTGTCTGTTGACGTAGAACATGGAGACTGCGTTGTCCATCAGAACCTGCACCACCCGACCAGACAGATGGGACAGGAACACCTTGCATGCTAGGCGAATGGCCCTGAACTTACGTTTATGTGAAGCGACAGCTCCTCCTGTAACCATTCCCCTTGAGTCTTGAGGGTGGGTGGGAAGGTGGGATAGAACAGAACGGGAGGGTATAACCCGCTGCCACCATATTGAGGGCCTAACGGTGGGTGCTTATGGCGTTCCAAGCGGGGAGGTAAGGCAACAAACGGTGGGAAAATAAGGGACGAGACATAATCTGGTCCTGATTGTAGACTGGGAGGTCGCCCTTGAGCATCCCTTCAAAATGACTGCCTGCTTTTAGGAGGGGCACGACTAGCGCCCAAATGTGCTCCCGCTGTGACCTTGGAAGCGCCAATAACCCTTGTGTCTCTTGGTTCCTCTCTGGTCTGCCTTGGGAACCTGGCTCGGGAAGCGTCAGGCTGCAGGAACATGCTTACCGCCATTTCCCGCAGCTCCCATTGGCTGGGAACATCAAACCGCAGCCACTGGGAGCTGTGGGGTGCCTTGCCTGTGGACAGTCAATGTCAGCAACATGTCTTGCAGCCCGCAATCAGCTTACCCTGGTGGGCCGCAGATTGCCCACCACTGCTCTAGAGTCTTTCAGGCTGTGTAACTTGCTGGCCGTTTGTTCAGCAAATGGGGCTAAGCCCTCAAATAGGAGGTCCAAGATTGATTGCTGGACTTCTGCCAAGAGGCCAGACTATTGCAGCCACGACGCCCGTATCATTGAGACTGCCAACGTCATGACTCTGGCTGTGGAATCCACTGCAACTGAGGTGGCTGGAGGGAGGCCCTCACGATCACCCTGCCCTCTCCAGCACTGTATTGAACTCCTGCTTCATGTCCAGTGGGAGCAAGTCAGCATATTGTGCTGTGTACTGCCATACATTAGAGTGATATCTGCTGAGCAAGGCTTGCTGATTAGCTATCTGCAGCTGTAGACTGGCTGTGGAATAAACTTTCCTGCCGTACAGGAGTCGAGTTGAATTGATCATGTCTGTTGCACTCGTTGGCAGCCACGAACACTAGTGACCCAGAGGATGGGTGTGTATACAAGTACTCCCTTTGCAGGAACGTAGTACTAATGCTCTGCCCTTTTGGACACAGGTGGCAAGGATGACAGGGTCTGCCACAGGGCCTTTACAATTTTGATCAACCCATCGTGGACTGGCAGGGACACCTTTGCTGATGGTGCTGTGGCCAGCACATCGAATAGGGAGTAGGCTGGTTTGGACATCTCCTCTGCTTTTAGCTCCAGGTTCACCATGACCCATGTAAGCAGCTCCTGGTGGGCTTTTACATCATCTTGGGGCACTGTTTGTGATGGGCCTGCAACTGCCTCATCCTGAGGAGGAGGCCAGCCCCGAGGGAGGGATAGGCTGTGCTTCCTGTGTCTGAGGCACCACCTGCCCTGGAGGGGGTTGGTCCTGGGCCCCTTGGCTCGACTTGATCTGCGAGCCCAGGGGGGTGGGAGGAGCCGCTATTGCTGGAGGTCCTTCCGATGTCCCCTAGCTTGCGGAGAAAGCTACAGGTTATACCCCTGCCGGGGCCCTGGCCATTGACCTTGTGGCCATGCACTTGTAGGTTGGCCTGCTGGCTGCGTCGGTGTTGGCAGGTCCATGGGGGCCAGCAACTTCTCGCTCTCCAAGCTTGAGGAGGAATACTCTTCTTCTGGTAACCACATTGGCCCCACCATAGGGTAGGCCTCCCTACTGTATCTGGCGTCCTCTCACCTGCCGTTTGGGGAGCGGTACCAGGAGCCGCCAAACCATGCTGCACTTTCGGAAGCCATTGGTGATGTATAGCGGCCCGGTAATAGTCTTGGGAGCGATGCCACCTGCTTCAGGCACGGTGCACAGTCTCTGGTGATCGGGAGAGCGGGGACCGTCCATAACCCCGCGGCAACTGGCATTGGGGGTTGTGAGAGCGCCAAGGGGACTCTGATGACTGTCTCCGGGGATCTACAATATGCGCCTGCGGCCCAGTACCACGGGTCCGGCGACTGTGTGTTTTGACCCTGGCGATGGGTACCCGTAACTCGTCTGGTCTCGGATCTGTGGTCTAGGATGTGATTCCGGAGATTGTTGGCACAGTCCCGGGGACCTTCGGGATGACTTGTGTAGGGGCGCCATTGACGGCTTTCCCCTTGAAGCAGGTGGGAGGGCAGGGTTCCTGGGCCTCTCCTCCCATGGAGTTGGCAGTACCAGGAGAGAGAAAATATCTCTTACCGCCTGCAAGGCTTCTGGGGTGGATGGCACCGTAAGGTACCATGTGCCTGCAGCATCTTCAGGAGTGGGGGGGGCAGCTCATGGGGGCAGGATGGGCCCCGTTGGCAAGGTTGCCACCTGGCTGGGCTCCAGTGGCAGCGAGATAGCCCAAGTCTGTCTGGATTCCGCCTTCGTCCTGTCCTTGATCTTACGGGTGCCTGGGGAGCTCCCCCTTTCCGCGTGCTTCCTATGTCTTTTGGCTGATACCGGAGACACAGAGCGGTGTCAAGATGAACTCTGTGCCAGTGCGCTTCTCATCGATGCTGACGTACTCTGTACTGAGTCCAAATGTGCCAGCTCTGAGGCCGGTGCCAGCGCTGACTCCATGAGGAGTGCACAAAGTCTAAAGTCTCTCTCCCTCTTGGTCCAGGACTTGAATCCCTTACAAATGCAGCACTTTTTGCGGATATGGGACTTACCCAGACACTTCAAACAGCTTAGGTGCTGATCACTGATTGGCATGGGCTTCTTAAAATGATCACATGGATTAAAGCCCGGGGAACAGGGCATGCCCCCTTCCTGGGCCAAGTCCCTCAGGGGGCTTTTCACTAAGACCTATTAAGAACTGCAAACTAACTACTAACAACTATTTACACAAAAGTTCAAAGAACCACTGAATAGAAACCGGAGCGTTCCAGCACCGACACTGGCAGTAAGAAGGAACTGAGGGGAGTGGGGGCCGGCAGCGCCCCTTATACCGGCACATATGCACGCCACTCTAGAGTATGCCAGAGCCGGTCCCCTATAGATACCACTGAGGAAAAACTTCCGGCATCGGTGAATGTGGCAAGCATATACACCTAACATCGAATGGACATGAGCAATCACTTGAAGAACTTTCTGCTATGGCAATAAAAAGTCTTGGTAACTTCCTGATTGGTTTGGTACTTTGCAGGTTGAACACCAGGGCATGCCGGACATCAAGGGAGCGAAGTCTCTTCTCTTTGGCAGAAGTGTGGAGTTTTGGGGGAAAAAAAGACAGGTAAGTAGATACTTTGGTTATTGTGGAAGAGAGGACACAGGATTCCCACTCAGGCCATGCAGTGGTAAGAAGGAACTGGAGAGGCCTCAGCCCTCACTGTCTCTTATGCCCTCAGATGGAAGCACAAGGAAATCCACTGCACACATGCAGGCCAACGAACACTGTTAGCATTTCCAGACTCAGGTGTATGGAGCTCAGGCGTACCCACGTGTGGAATAAACATAAGGACCAGCATTCAAAGAACTGGTTGTTATGGGAATTGGGGAAGGAGATATATAGCCATTTTTACTTCTAAATCTCTCCTCGGTTTAGGAAAAAAATCTAACACATATATGACAGGCATTATTGTTGTATACAATCTTGAGGTGGTGGCAGCAAGTAAGCAGCATTCATAGAAAACACCAGTATTTCTTGACTGAAATTGTGGTTTGTCAGAATGGAAAAGGTGATACCTCAGGCATTTGCTTGAATAATTATTATTGTACTGAGGAAGGAAGTTGCAGTAAGGACCCAGACCTCTTTCTACAGTTCACTCCGACACCAGTAGGTCTTGAACAAACGGGAAAGGCAGCCCATAAACTCCGATGTGGCGCAGAAAGAAGGTGTGAAGATAAGGGTATAAGAGATGCTGAGAGACATACCTTGACCAGTGTTATTACAAACAAGTCCTTTCCCTTGGATACTTACAAGGCTGGGAAACAGCTGTGATGTACTGCGGTGAGAAGAGGAGGTATCGTCCAGGGGAACGGAAGGAGGGGCTCAGAGCAGCTCGACACAACATTGTGAGATGTTTGGGAGGATGAAGGATACCTGCAAGTTAAGAAAAAAAGTCTCATCAATCTCAGTGAACTTGCCTCCCTATTCCCACCACTAAAGTACACACCCAATCCTGCACACCAAGATACCCAGCAGTACATGCCCTTCTCAAAATCCTCTGTGGCATTAGGCATGTACCAGATTTCACTTTCTCCAAGAGCACTTAATTGCCAGCTGCATTCACAGCAGGCCTTCTGTGGCATGCACACACCACCACGCATCCTGCAACGCAAAACTGATCACAAAATGTGTATGGAGTGACATACGGGCATCTATAGTTATATTTAAAGCATTTATCTTGCCACGTGTCTTGTAAAGATGGCAAGATGCCTACCAGTGAGGAAGCGACAGCTGCCTAAATCTCAACAGAATGATATTACTCCAGACTTTCTTCTGTGATCCCTCCCTCCCCCCACTGGACCACCACACTGCCAGATGCAGAGCCCCAGTGTGCACAATTTAAACAATATGTGATCCACGTGTCTTGTATTTAAATTACACACAAAGATTGCAAAATCAAATACTCAAAAGTTAGGAAATGCCAGAACGAAGTTTGCTTGTGCAACCTTAATGCATACATACAGAGGGCTGAATTATGATATAGTTTTCAGTTACATGATCACATGCTGTTTTTTCTCGTGGGCCCCTGCCTCGTTCAGTGCACAGAACAGACTATGCTCACTTAATGAGCAGCTCTTCAATAGTTTTCTCTTTGTTGTTCAGTGTGTGGCCATATGCCTTATTTACCGCACACTACTTGAACCCAAGACAGAATTAATTTCCTCATGGACTTTTCTGTAACGCTTATCATTATAGTATCTAAGTATTTCATAAACACCCTGTGAGGTGAAAGGGTATTATCCCCATTTTACAGCTGGGAAACTGAGACACAAAGCAATTAAAGGTCAAGAGTCCACTAATTTTGGATGCCCATTTGAGATGCCTAAAACCTAATTTTTCCAGAGTACTTAGCATTATATGGCTCTTTAAATGTTCAAATCATAGCTTCCATCAACTTCAGTTACAGCTGTGAATGCTCAGCCCTTCTGCATATCAGACCCGAGGAACTCAAGTCAGGCACCCAGAAAATGAGAATACAATTAGTGACCACCTGTGAAAAGTTTGGTTCAAGAGACTTACCAGCATCACACACAGACTGTGGCAGAGGCAAGGTAGTATGGAAAGGAGGGGGAAGAATATAAATTCAAAAGGAACAGAGGAAGCCAAGAGCAGGGTGGAAAAGGGGGAAGACATTTGAAGGGGAAAGAATAGTCAAAAGAACTTAAATCTATTATCAAGGCAAATACAAGAGACTCAGGCATCTTGGCCAGGATTACAAAAAGATCTGTCCATCACAGGGATAAAAGCTCATCTGTGAAGGAGACAGGTTTTTAGGGGCTAGTTGAAGGCTGCAGAATGGACATGATTTAAGAACCAACTCAAACCGCACCATTTTCCATACCAAGTACAAAGCACATTTCTTTATCTTCCCTTCAATAACAAATATGATATAACAAACCAATTTTTTTTTAATTTCATATATTTTTCCTCTTGAGGAGAAAGAGGAAGGAAGGAGAAAACATGTCACATATGCTAGATATGTTGCTTAATACACTTCTGGAAGACATTAATATTAAGTTGATGAGGATGATATCTGCATAGACTAGATTAATTGGACTGGTAGCCAAAACTAAACGCTACAGAAATTTTCCACTAAATATTGGAAACCCTAATTTAAAAGAAGGAATGTGGGAGGAGGGGAGGGGAAAAAAAAAAAGAGAGAGAGAGAAGTCACCCTTGTGTTATTTTTTCAAATAGAAAATGCTACCCAGTGTTAGAGATCATATCTATCCATGGTCCTTATATGGCCCACACCACCAGAGTATGTGAACATCTCAATCCTTATCACATTTATCCTCTCAACACCCCTAAGGTAGGGAAGTGCTATTATCCCCCATTTTACAGATAGGGAACAGAAGGACTAAAAGTGACGCCCAACATCACACATGGAGCCTGTGATGGAACAAGGAAATGAACCCAGGTCTCCCAATTCCTAAGCTACCACCTTTACCACTAGACCATCTATACTACAGACAAGGGATCAATGAAGCAGAGTCAATACTTTCCTGGGGATTTAATTTGGCTTTTCCTGATGTACTGAGAGTCTTAACCTTACTGTTGCAGTCTTTTTTTGTATTTAGTTTCCTTACAGTTAAGTTAAAACAAAAGCATTTAAATGCGTATTTTTTTAAAAAGCACCTGCATTTCTTTCAATGCTCAATCCTGAAACACACAGGATGTTACCTTAAAAGCCTCCCACCCACAAAACAATCCTTTCCTTAAGAGATTCTGTGCTAAGCCAAGGAAGAGAAAATTCAGCCCCAGAAACCTAGTTGTATAAAGACAGCTATGGTTCACATCAAGTGGGGCTCGGAATAAAGTATGGTCTTGCCCACAGCTAGTGAATAAATTCACTCAGGCTTTATAATGGTTTACAAGGGTCAGACGTGAACAATGTAGAATATTGTTAGTCTCTAAGGTGCCACAAGTACTCCTGTTCTTTTTGCGGATACAGACTAACACGGCTGCTACTCTGAAATGTAGAATATGTATCCCAGGATGTCAGGAATCCATTCCAGCAAGAAGTTGGGTGCAGATTTCTCTCGTCCAAAGGCATCAGGGACCCCTATGAAGAGGAAGAAAAACCTACCTTTCTTTTTAGTAAGACAATAAATATAGTAAACTCTTCTATAGTGCTTTTAATCTGAGTATCTCAAATACGAAATGCAATTCTTTTGCGAGTTAAGTGACTTGCCCAGGTCACACAGCCAATCTGCAGCAGAGTTTGGAATAGACTCTCAGATCCTTACTCTAAACTATCCTTCAACCTGCATGGAACAGACTTTGGTGAAGGGGCAAACTATGTTATTGGCAGGCACAAAGACCACTCAAGCATAGACAGGAAGTTAGTCTAGCTAACTCAGCACAGACTACCAGATGCAATCTATTGCTATGAATAAATCCTATCACATGCAAGTGTCAGTCCAAGTGCAGAGCATTCAGAACAGTTAGAGAATTCGTTTCTGTACCTGACACGTCCTGCTGTGATGTGAGAGAAATTTCTGACAGAAGCAGCAGTGAAGCCAGCAGCAATTGCAGTGAAGGCAGGAGACAGACTACATTTCTGCAGTCTCAACTAAAGACAGACACAGCCATTTGCAGCAGCCAATCCCAGAGCTTCTGGCAGTACAAGCCACATCAGCTCCACCAGAGAGTACCAAGAGCTATCTCAGAAACTGACGTAACCTCACTCTAAGCTCTTCCCTCCCACCAGCACACACCTCTCCAACCCTGCTGTCCCAGCAGCTGATGTAACTCTACTCCACGTTGCAGCACAAAATCCAGAGTTTTAAGACTGTAGTGTCAACAAGTGGTTTATGGGTGGCAAGCCCCAGCATAGGCCAGACAGTGCTACTCCCACACTTAGTACGCAGCATGCTGGCTTCCCGTCCTGCACCCTCCTCTTCTTTCCAGGCCTACTAGTTTTTGGATAATGGTTGCAGACTGGCTGCAGATGCCCTCCTCCCTGCTTTCAGGGACAGGCTGACCCTCAGTTCTACCTTTACTTCAATCTCCTCCCATTTTCCATAACATCACAGATCCCTTCACCATGGGGAGAGACAGAGACAGTTTGCTCTTTACTGACTTCCTCTCCCCCATCAGTTCACACTCCAGTTGCTATGTTAAAGGGGAAGACACACTAGTTTTTTCTGGTAATTAATCGTGTTTGTACTTTTTATAGTTGCTTTCATATTCACCGACATTACAGAATGCAAGCTGACTTCTCTGCTTGATTCAGACACATCACACAGCCTCAGGGCTTCACCACTGTGGTTCTAGTCCTATTTTGCTAGTGTAATTCCAAATTAATTCCAGTGTTGCAAACTATTAGGATTAGCATAGGTCTCACAAGGTTTGGTGTTTTCATTAAAAGTTTCAGCTACTGAGGTTGCATTACCCAAGAATTTTAACTTCCATATTTGTTTTTTAAATGAAGTAAATTTCTAGCCCTCATGGCTACAGTGAACAGCTTGAAAATTTGTGGACACTGCAGACTGACACCAGAAAGCAAGTAGAGAGTGTAGTAGGAAGAGGGCCTGAAACATAAGCCCATGTAACAGAGGCCTGAGGCCTGGGCTAAAATAGTCAAAACCTTGATGATAAAGAGCAAAGTTAAGTTGTGAGCAAGAAGTGGGCCCCTGCTCACAGAATTTGGCAAGCATAGGGCTGATTTTGCTAAAACACATATTCCTAAGAGATGGGAGGACAAAGCATTCACGCAAGCACATTCCAGAAAGGTGGTACCTGAACACCCCGATAAACACATTCCCCAAAGATAACAGGAACGTGCTGAACCATCTTAAAGGATAAGGTCAGGATTACAGCATGATGGATAGAGATGTTTTGATGGAACTTACAAGTACAAGGCAATGGGTGGCACCCCAATACATCAGAGGGTGGCACCCTGATGCATCAAGGGTGATAAGTAACTTGTTTGGTGTATAAAGATGCATTTCAGAGGGAGTGTCTTTGACCAGCCGAGGGGACAGTGGAAAGTCCTACCACTGACTGAGCTGCGTCCATTGTCACAGGCATACATGAGCTAGTGTAACTGTAGACATTGATCCAGGGAGCTAGGACCATGCTTTGCTGACAATAAACCTGACCAAGCTCCTTCGCACCTTAACAGATTTTGTGGTCATTGGGCAGTTCGCTCGAGATCTGCTGTGCCAGCAATCTGTGCAGAGCTGGGACAACACACACACACACACGCAGCCACACATCTGACGACATTAAGAGTTATTATTATTATAAAGTTTTGTGATATTGGGGGTCACTCCAACTCATGATTTTGAACACTTGGAGTTGGCAACACTGGAACTTGCACTCTCCACAACAATATTGGGGTGATTCTGAAACAACTGGAGTGGGAAGAATAGCCAAACACAGGGGCATCTATTCTTAGTGCAAAAACAGTTATTCATTTCCCCAGTACAGATGTCTTTACAGAATCTCTCTCTATCAAAATGAATATATACCTAGTTAATAGATACACCTAGTAAAGAAGAGCAACTTTCCCCTGGACTAGGCCCACCTTGACAATTCTTAAATATAACTTTGAAATAGACTGCTCCAGTATCCCCCTTAAACCATTATTCAAAATATCCACAACCATCACCATAGCAACTGACGATATGTCTACACTATGAAATTAGGTCAATTTTACAGAAGACGATCTTTAGAAAGCAATTTTATACAGTCAATCGTGTATGTCCCTACTAAGCACAGTAGGTTGGCGGAGTGCATCCTCAATATCATGGCTAGCATCAACTCAATGTGGTGCACTGTGGATAGCTATCCCAGTCCCTGCTGCCCATTGGAATTCTGGGTAAAGCTCCCAATGCCTGATGGGGCAAAAACATTGTCACGGGTGGTTTTGGGTACATGTTGTCAGTCTCCCTGCCTTCCCTCCCTCCCTCTTTGAAAGCAATGGCAAACAATCGTTTTGCTCCTTTTTGCCTGGGTTACCTGTGCAAACACCGTAGCACGGCAAGCATGGAGCCCGCTCAGCTCAGCACTACCGTTGTGAGCATTGGAAACACCTCGCGCATTATCCTGCAGTATGTGCAGAGCCTGGCTAGGAACCGCCAGCACGAGGAAGATTGCGAGGAGGACATGGACACAGACGTTCCTTAAACCACGGGATGTGGCAATTGGGACATCATGGTGGCAGTGGAGCAGGTTGATAGAGTGGAACGCCGATTCTGGACCCGACAAACAAGCACATACTGGTGGCACTGCATAGTGTTGCGGGTATGGGATGATTCCCAGTGGCTGCGAAACTTTCACATGCGTAAGGCCACTTTCATGGAACTTTGTGAGTTGCTTTTCCCCGCCCTGACAATTGTTTTCCCCCTGCCCTGACAGTTGAGAAGCAAGTGGCGATAGCCCTGTGGAAGCTTGCAACGCCTGACTGCTACCGGTCAGTCGGGAATCAATTCGGAGTGGGCAAATCTACCCTGGGGGCTGCTGTGATCCAAGTAGCCAAGGCAATCAGTAACCTTCTGCTAACAAGGGTAGTGACTCTGGAAAATGTGCAGGTCATAGTGGATGGCTTTGCTGCAATTGGGTTCCCTAACTGTGGTGGGGCGATAGACGAAACCCATATCCCTATCTTGGCACCGGACCACCTTGCCAAACAGTACATAAACTGCAAGGGGTACTTCTCAATGGTGCTGCAAGCACTGGTGGATCACAAGGGACGTTTCACCGACATCAACATTGGATTGTCGGGAAAGGTGCATGAATCACAGAATCATAGAATCTTAGACTAAGGTCAGAAGAGACGATTATGATCATCTAGTCTGACCTCCTGCACAATGCAGGCCACAGAATCTCACCCACCCACTCCTGTAACAAACCCCTAACCTATGTCTGAGTTATTGAAGTCCTCAAATCCCACACTCAGGTCTTCCTTAACGACTGACGGTTTCATTGTTCTGGTGCACTATGTTAGGCTGGTCAGACAAAGAGAAAGGTGGTCTTAGGAAGGGCTTTGAATATTTGAAAAAAATAAACTAATTTCTGTATTCAACACAGGGCTACTGCAGAGAGTGGAGTACCAGGATGAGGTGTTTATGATGACCTATGTTGCTAAGACAATAGGCTACTGTATGGCTTCATTCCCAGATATAGTTAGTTACAACAATCAAGTCTAGAAGACAGTGATGCGTAGATCACTGTGGCTGGGTCTCTAACAGAATTAAGTACGATTTTCTGACCAATCCCAGATAGAAGTGGGTGGGGCTTTTTTGCATCATGACTATTTGAGCCCCAATGGCATTGAGTTTAAAAAGCGCCTCCAGGCTACAGACTGACTTATGCCGAGTGCAAATCCTCTATCCAAAATGCCTCTACAATAGAGAAGGCAAGTTCTCTGAAAAGTTTCCTTCTTCCTACCAGGATCACCTTAGCCTTGCCTGGATCCAGCGTTAGACAGAGGCTCTTCATCTAGGTGCTGCTTTCACAGCCAGGCACTGAGACAGCTGCAAGAAGGTGATGTTATGTTAAACATAAAGGAGATGTAGAGCTGGGTGTTCCAATGACTATTTCTGTTTTCTTGCACTCGGAAATGTTGCCAAAGTCCCTTGGCATATTTCAATTTCTACTAACTCTCCTGTGATGAATCAGGGAATCTGTCTACATAAATTATAACTTCTGATTGATATTATGACGTTATGAAAATTGCTGCATCACTGAACATCTCTATGTAAATGAGAAATCCACGCTGAGCTGGCAGGACCTGTAGAACACACCCGCTGAACTAGGCACAGTACAGAGTAGTTAGGATACCCATTATATGGTCATAGTATGGCCATTAAGGACATTGGTTGAAGCAAGGAGAACCAGTTTCTGTCAGCCCCTCAACAAGGATTTTATAGGGAGGGATAGCTCAGTGGTTTGAGCATTGGCCTGCTAAACCCAGGGTTGTGAGTTCAATCCTTGAGGGGGCCACTTAGGGATCTGGGGCAAAATCAGTACTTTGTCCTGCTAGTGAAGGCAGGGGGCTGGACTCGATGACCTTTCAGGGTCCCTTCCGGTTCTATGAGATAGATATATCTATATATATCTATATCTATATATATAGATATATATATAGATATAGATATATATAGATATATCTATATCTATATATAAAAATAGATCCTGTCAGACTAACGCAAACCTTTTTTTGAGGAGATTACAAGTTTGGTAGATAAAGGCAATAACATTGACGTAACATACTTAGATTTCTGTAAGGCATTTGACTTGGTACCACACAACATTTTGATTAAACTAGAATGATACAAAATTAACATTGCATTGAATGGATTAAATACTGGATAACTGATTAGGTCCCAAAATGTAACTAAACAGGTAATCAGTATTAAGTACGGGTGTTTCCAGCAGGGTCCTACCGGGATCAGTTCTTGGCCCTATGCTATTTAACATCTTCATTAATTACCTGGAAGAAAACAGATCATAGATACAGGTTGAAGATGACACAAAAATTGGGGGAGTGGTAAATTAGGAAGAGGACAAGTCACTGACACAGAACAATTTGGATAGATTGATAAACTGTGTGCAAGCAAACACTAAGTTTTAATACGGTTAATCTAAATGTAGAAATCTAGGAACAAAGAATGTATGCCATAAAATTACATCATGGGGTCTCTGTCCTGGAAAGCAGTGACAGAAAAGATGTTGGGGTCATGGTGGATAATCAGCTGAACATGAGTTCCCACTGTGACCCTGTGGCAAAAAAGGGTAATGTGATTCTAGGATACATAAACATAATCTTGAGTAGTAGAGAGGTTATTTTATTTCAATATTTGACAGTGGCAGAAACACTGCTGGAATACTATGTCCAGTTTTGGTGTCCACAATTCAAGAAGGAAGAAGAACTACAAGAATGATTAAAGGATTAGAAAACACGCCTTTCAGTAATAAATAATTTGACCACCTTGAATCTATCTTAGCAAATCTATCCTTAGAAAGTTAAGGAGTGATTCAGTTACAGTCTAAAAAGGTACCTACATGGGGGGAAAATATTTGATAATGGGCTCTTCAATCAAACGAAAAGGTTAACATGATCCAGTGGCTGGAAGTTGAAACTTGACAAATTAGCACTAGAAAGAAGATGTAATATTTTTTAACAGAGTAATTAACCATTGGAATAATTTACCAAGGGTTAGAATCATAGAATATCAGGGTTGGAAGGGTCCTCAGGAGGTCATCCTACAATATCCTTGCAACCCCCGCTCCCATCCTCCACAGATCCTTTTTGAGTCAGGACCCCTACAATTACAACACCCTGAAATTTCAGATTTAAATATCTGAAATCATGAAATTTACAATTTTAAAAATGCTATGATCGTGAAATTGACCAAAATGGACTGTGAATTTGGTAGAGCCCCCGTTATACAGGAGGTCAGACATGATCACCATGGTCCTTTCTGGCCTCAGAATCTATGAATAAGGGGCTGGCATTTGGAAAGTGGAAAATTTCCAAACAGGACAAAGATGGAGGCGACAAAGCAGTGATTTAAGGAAGACTCATGGGTGAAGGTTTTGGAGGCAGATACAGGAAGTTTTAGGCAAGGGAGAGGAAGATATAGGCATACTTTTGTAGTGTGGGACTGTGACAGGGTGCTGGCTAAGGAAATCTCAGCCAGGCCTCTGCCAGGCCAGCTCCAATCAAGAAAGGGGAATTGGAGCTGGCTGAGTAAGCCCAGGACTGGTTGGTAAACGGGGAACAGCTAACAGCCTCATTATCCAGGGGCTATATAAAGACAGGCAAGAAAGAAGCCAAGGAAGAAGGAAAGGGAGGAGCCAGAGAATTAAAGTGAGTGGGGGCTCTTTTTTACTGGCTGCAGGAGCTAGCAGTCCCTGAGGCTGTAATATTGAAGCTATTTGTAGCTAGAAGGTGGTGGGAAAGTATACTGTAAATAAAGAGGACAGATGATTTCACCAACGCAGAGATCTCAGGCTGGTTTGTGGGTGCAGCAGGGGCAGAACCAAGGAGGACCCAGCAATGCCTCGTTACAGGGACCCAGTTTAGCTGATAGCCCAAGGTTAAAGCAAGTTCATTTAGCAGAGAGAGGCTCCATGGTTCAGAAATCAAGCAACGAGGTGAGCAGAAAGATCCCAGACACCCCCAGAGGACCCTGACCCCCACCCAAAGAATGTTCTAAAGGGTGAGGAAATTGAGGGAGGGGATTGTGTAGTAGTGTTCATTATTTTTGTATAGATCCGTTTCTTGTGCTATTAAGTAAAGAGCAATAACTTTTTAGAATCCTGGGCAAAGTCTGTGTGCGTTCGGTAACAAACATCACACACCCTTGGAGAGTTAGCCTGTGAACTCAAGAGTTTCCACATGATTGTGGAGTTCTGGGAGAGGGGATGTCTATGCTAAAGAGGATTCTGAGGAGTCAGCACTGGTCCCAGGGGATAGGCATTTGGACGACGAGGTCTCAGCTACCAGTAGGTTGGTGCCAGATGGAAGATGTGCGCCCCAACGGTGTGCCTACAGACCCCCAAGCCAAAGGCAGTGCCTGGACTCTGCTCAGATGCCAAGGCTTAAAGCACACAGTATTCAGTATTTGGATATCCTCACAGCAGTCTGGTCAGTATCTGATAGGAGGAGCTCCAGATCATCGGACTGCAATGCCTGTGACAATGAAAAAGGGAATACAGGTCACCATGTGAACACAGGGGAAAGGCAGAGACGTTAAATGCTGCTGTCGATCACTTTTGCTATTTGTGACCTGTTGCGGTTCAATCACCATCAACCAGAATTTGCTTCTTTTATAAACAGAACCTACAATACGGCCCCTTGGAGCTACATTACATAGGTCTAACGCCATATCAGATTGTCAAGATGATGATTTTTATAAGGAGAATTTCTGTGACTGACTTTTGAAATTTGTTTCAGTGCAGTTTTCTTTAAGTCTATATGTTAACTTTGAAGCGGGGGAGGAGGCTATCCCTGCAGTCTGGGAAAACAACTATAAAACAGCAAGTCATTGGTTGAATGAGTAAATAACAAAGGAAGAAATAAAGTTCTTAGCAAACCTTGTTAACACATTATATACAGTTTGATTATCTAAAGCAAAATAAACACCTAGAGATGTGCTCAAATTCAGTAGAGGAGGTAGCTGGAAATGTACTATTGCTAGAGATGAAAGTTTTCTAAGAGAAAAACCTGACTATCAAAAACTGAGGTCCATACTCAAGTATCAAATTTGTTAATATTTCAAGAGAAGGATCAAATGGCATGGGTTTTATAACTATGATCAGTGTCACACTCTGGCTACCCTCAAACATGAGCACCATAACTTAAGTCTTCCAATTATAGCAGGTCACTTGATCATCAGGAATGGGAGGTAACAATTAGTAAGGCACTAACAAGATTTTATTGATTCAGTCCCTTTTGCACACCCTCTTCACAGGTAATCTCCAATTGAGAGTGTATTGTTATAACAACTCCAGTTCATCTAGTCTAGCCCATGCCTTCAGAGGAAGGCAAACTGTACCCCACAAACACCTGGACAGTTGTGCAACCCTAATGCCTTGTCTACACTAAACAGATTGACGCAAGACAGCTTACATTGACCTAGCTGTGTACATGTCTACGATCAAATTGGTCTCTGCTGTAAGTGCCCTGTTATGCCGACATAGTAACACTAACTCCCTGTGAGGCACAGAGCCACAGTCGATGTACTTAGGTTGATGCAGTGTGAGTACAGACACTGCATTACTTATGTCGACCCTATCTGTCCTCCAGCAGCTGTCCCACAATACCCCACACTGGCTGCTCTGATCACCATTGTGAACTCCACTGCCAGGGTCACAGAGACCACAAGCCACTCCCTCCCCTCTAAAGCCCTGTGAATTTTTGAAATTCCCTTTCCTGATTGCCTGGCTTGGCAAGCTCATTGTTGAGTGCAATCACCCAGCGGACCATACTGGCTACATGCTCCTGCCTGGAGTGGATAGGAGATATTGGATCTCCTGAGCCTGTGAGGAGGAGAGGTTGTGCAGGCACAGCTCTGAACCAGTTGTAAAAAATGTAGATCTCGATAAGCAGATTGCTCAGGGATGCAGGACAAGGGTCATGACAGGGAGCAGCAGCATTGCTGCGTGAAAGCCAAGGAGCTGCACCAGGCACATCAGATGGTCAGGGAGGCCAACAATCAATATGGTGCCGAGCTGCAGACCTGACACTGCTACAAGGAGCTGTATGCCATACTTGGCAGAGACACCCCCAGCTCCCCAACTGCATCGTGGATACCTCTGAGTCACAGGTCTCTGCTGTGAGCAGAAAGGAAGAGGTAGTGAATGAGAAAGCAGGAGGAGGAGAAGGAGGATGGGCGACAGGTGACTGGGGTATTCAGCTGCGCTGTGAGCCTGGACCTGTTTTTGACTACACCACAGTCCAGGCAATCCCGCCACTCAAGCTCAATGCAGGAGAAGGAACCTCGGGTATGTGTGTAGATAAATTTTCAATTACAGGGATAGCACCACCAAAGTACTCCCCCAGGATCACTATGGGGATTTCAATATTCCCAATGGTAATCCACCAGCGGGAAAAGAAAATCTCTGCTTGTAGCTTTCTGAACAGTCCTGTGTTCTTAAAGAAGCAAGCGTCATGCACCTTCCCCAACCAGCTCACACGGAGGTCAGCAAAGCATCACCAGTGATCCACCAATGCCTGCATAACCATAGAAAAGTAGCCCTATCTGTTGATATACTCAATGGCAAGGTGGTCTGGGGCCAAAATAGGGATATGCATGCTATCTATTGCTCCACTGCAGTTCAGGAACCCCACTGCTGGAAATCCATCCACTACTTCCTGCACATTGCCCAGAGTCACAGTCCTGCATAGCAGGAGGTGACTCCAGATTGATTACTACCGGTCAGTCAGCAACCTGGCATTGCAAGCTTCTACATTACAATCACCACTTGCTTCTGCACGGTCAGTGCAGCTCTTCTTTTGGTGTCCCTGCTTTGGAGGGCTGGGGTGAGCTCAGCACACAGATCCAGGAATGCGGCCTTGCGCATTTGAAAGTTCTGCACCCACTGCTCATCAATCCAAACCTGCATTACAATGTAATCCCATCAATCAGTGCTCATTTCTCAGACCCAGATGCGGCGCTCCACCATCTGCAGCTACCCCGTGAATGCTACCAACAATCTTGAACTGATTCTTGCTATGTCCCACAGCAATCTGTCCTCCAAGGGATTGTTGTGTTCCCTGCTATTCGATTCTTCTTCTATTCAGCAAAAAAACTTCAGGACCAGACTGCAAAGAGAAACTGCTGAGCTCCAGTTCATTTGCAAATTTGACACCATCAGATAAGGATTAAACAAAGACTGTGAATGGCTATCCAACTACAGAAATAGTTTCTCCTCCCTTGGTGTTCACACCTCAACTGCTAGCAGAGCACCTCACCCTCCCTGATTGAACTAATCTCGTTATCTCCATACTGATTTATACCTGCCTCTGGAGATTTCCATTACTTGCATCTGAAGAAGTGAGGTTCTTACCCACGAAAGCTTATGCTCCCAATTCTTCTGTTAGTCTTAAAGGTGCCACAGGACCCTCTGTTGCTTTTTACAGATTCAGACTAACACGGCTACCCCTCTGATACTCTATTCTTCTTGTGGCTCTGCAAATACTCCAGGATCATGCACCCTACACTTGCAATGCTCATGACGATAGTGCAGAGCTATGCAGGCTACATGCTTCCATCAGAGATTGTAGACTGCGAGGAGGGCCACGTGGGCTTGTGAGATTTTGAAAAAAAAAAACGGAAAAAATATGGAACGCAGGTAGCATTATGGGATGAAGACAGTTGCAAACTGGGAAGTTGACCCCATGCTCCCAGTCACACCTGCATGACTCGTTTTGGCCCCATCATGCATTGCCAAAACTTCACCAGAGTGCTGGATTGATGGTGGCAAGTTACCTCCCCTTGGTGCACTGCACTCTGCATCGATACAAGCAGTCCTGGTGACTATGTGCACCGCCAACACAAGGAGCCAAGTATGCATGCACACAAGTGATATACTGACTGTGGTGGCTGTGTGCCCACATAACTTGGATTGACATAGGTTTGTAGTGTAGACATGGCCTAAGTTGGGAGATAGAGAATTTCTGCTCAAAGATTGATGAATGCGCTGTCACTGCCAAGTATAAGATTTAATCACTATTGTCCTAGCTTGCAGTTATTAGCAGAAGTTACATAGCCCTTTAAAAATCCAGACAGTTGAATGACAGTGAAGTCCACAGGCTGACTACACACTGTAGGAAGACTGATTTCCTTTACTTGGTTTTAAATGTTCTGTTTTTAATTACATAGTTACCCTTGATTGTTGGTCAGTAAAAAGCGAGGAGAGTCGCCTACTCTGTAGCTTGTGTAGGCTCCTTCCATCCCTCTATCCCCGACAAGCTCCCTGTTGGCCACCCTTCTCTTTCTCAGGGACTCCCTGCAATTTCCCCCAACCTCCCTCCTACCAGGGTCTGAGAGTCCCAGTCCCTCCTCCCCGTATACCAGGGTACCCCATTCTCCCTCACACCACATTCCGCCAAGCAGAGGTTGTGTGCCCCCCAACCACCATCTAACAAGGTCCCGCCTCACATTCTCTCTCCATGTCAGGTGCTAAGGGCTCAGTCTGCCCCTTCCCCCAAACTCTCCTCAAACCAGGGGAGATGTGTGCCCTATTCTAGACTCCCCCATTTCCCCCTCATGCCAGGGGCTGTGGGCACATCCCCATTCTCCCTTCCTCTCCCACCATTATTCTTCTGTCCGAGAGATAAGTCTTTTAGGGTGTCCGCATACTAAACTGAGATGAAATGGGGTATTGTTAGGCTGGAAAACATCCATGGATGCCATCAACCAGTTCTTTGATCTATACACCACTGAAAAGATGGTTGAGGCTGTAGCTGTGCTAGTAAGTTCCTGTTAGCTCTCTGTGTCCCCCATTTTCTCCCCATTCAATTTTCCTGATTTCCCCCCCCAAATTAATAGGGTTCTGGCCACCGATGCCTGGAATCTGCCTTGAAATTTTGGAATTGATCGGCTCTAGTGTTCCAAAGTTATCGCATCACTCACAGACGCCGCCAGAGAAATGCCACTAAGGCCTTCACAAGCTCAGCAAAAGAACAGATGTGAACAGCGTTCACTCAACCCTTCATAATACTGAAATAAATTAAGTCACTCTCCAACTTCTCTCTTTTCTAGACTAAATAACCAAAGTTTCAAAAGTCTCCTGATAAATGCAAGTTCCACTGAGATCTTTGGGATCCTCTCTGGATTTCTACAGCTTGTGCTGCATCCTTCTTCATGAGAAGCAACCAAAATTGGATGCAATACTTCAGAGAAGGTTGCCCTTGTTCACTATAACTAGGCTTGAAGTTTACCAAATGCCTACCAGCCAGAGCTGTTAGAGTAATAATGCAGTACATAGCACTTATAGCATTTTTCAAAAAGAGTTTTACAAATGTTCGTTTATCCTCACAATAGTCCTGAAGAGTAGCCAAGTCACTACTGTCCCCATTTATCAGACAGCAGCATTAGTACACCCAGATCCCACTTTCCTGTATGCTGAGATTCATGTATCAAGCAACTGTGGCCCTCTCAGCTGTTGGGAAAGAGGGATGTTCTTGCTTCTTTCACAGCATCCAGGTGGAAGGAAGGAGTTCTCTCACTGCTCCTCCCCCATTGCTACTGTAAGAAACCTGAGATTGACCATATTTTCATACATTTCATGTTACTGCTCTTAGTGCAATGGCCTATGTGATGCATGGCTAGAAAGGGTTAAACAGCCTGCAAAATAAATAACCCTCAAAAGACACATAGGGAGATGTTTGTGTATTTACATATGTATGAGTAGGGTAGACAATGTAATCAACAGTCCTGGTCTATGCTGTATTCTGATAATTCAGAGGTCAAAAGAAGATCCTATTGTTTAAATTAATTGTAAACACGGGATTATCCCGGTATTCATCTCTCTTTGAAATGTACTGTGAATGGTGGAGGAACAAGCAAATGGCCTTATGTTAATTCGTATACCTAAGTACCTGTGATGGACCTCCTTGTCATCCTAATTACCTTTTGTTCCCAGAGGAAATCCCAACTTGTCAAAGAGGACATGAAATTGTATAAAAGATCCTTGGGTCCTGATTCTGTCATCTCAGATCTGCTTAGACTTTCTTAGGGAAAGTTTGAGTCGCAAGACTGAGGTCCCAGTTATGCTGGTACACCCTGAACGTGAGATTTTGACATTGGACTATGACCTATGAACTGAATTCTAAAGGAACTCTTTGCAACTACGAAGCTCACCATTTCTGCTACGAATCTGAACCTCAATGAATTGAACTCATGTCTGTATGTATAATGATCTTTGGCTGTAGTGTGTATTTGGGTAAGATCTGAAACATTCATTAACCTGGGAGGTAATATGTCCGATCCTTTGGGATTGGTAGAACCTGTTCTTTTATGTGACGAAATAAGATTTACAGAAATTTTCATCATATTTGACGTCAGTACCTGGATGGAGGCCTGAAGCTGGATCACTTTAAGGGAACTAAGTTGTTTGGACTTCTGAGTAACCAGTAAGGCAATAAAGCACTGGAATGGGTTACCTAGGGAGGTGGTGGAATCTCCTTCCTTAGTGGTTTTTAAGGTCAGGCTTGACAAAGCCCTGGCTGGGATGATTTAGTTGGGAACTGATCCTGCTTTGAGCAGGGGGTTGGACTAGATGACCTCCTGAGGTCCCTTCCAACCCTGATATTCTATGATTCTATGCTGTACACATCTTTGCAGTGTGCTCCAGTGATGCCTAGATCTGTCCACGGAGCATCTGAAAATGTTTCAAAGACTATGGTAAGCTTAGACTTGTCCCACCCTGCATGTGTCTTACCATATACTTATTCAAGCTGAACCTCACCTGCCCAGTACTACCCATATTCCCCTAATACTTGTAAATCCATTTGGCGTTTCTCACCATCTCTTCATAGGTTTAAGAACCGTAACTAACTAAGGGACACTGAAAGACAGCCACCTCTGGGGTGCAACACAATACTATTTCACAGTACACAACAGCAATGGTGTCAGCACCAACTGATGAAGCATCCTATTATTAGCATCTCATTGCTAAAAAGCAACTGTCAGGGTGGTTAAACACTGGAACAAATTGCCTAGGGAGGTTGTGGAATCTCCGTCTCTGGAGATATTTAAGAGTAGGTTAGATAAATGTCTATCAGGGATGGTCTAGACAGTATCTGGTCCTGCCATGCGGGCAGGGGACTGGACTCGATGACCTCTCGAGGTCCCTTCCAGTCCTAGAATCTATGAATCTATGAATATGAAAAACTAGTCCAAAATTATTATACCTATTGCAGTAGCACCTGAGAACCACAAATAAAAACAAAGGCCCCATTTTACTAGACAACAATACCTGCCCTAGAGCTTTCAATAGAAGATTTAGACAAAATGTAAGACAGTAAAATAGAACAACACAGGGGGACTGAAGAGGGTTACAGTAGAGACTTGTTAACACAAGTTATTCACTGACAAAAAAAATTTAGTTAACACTGAAGTTAGTGACCAGTCAGACACATGTACAGTAGAGATACTGCTGTGGCCAGGTAGCGATAATATCCAACTCCTGCATAGCATTTTTCTTCAGTAAATCTCAAAGCACTTTACCAAAGAGGGAAACAATATTCCGATTGTACAGGTGGGGAAACTGAGGCACAGAGGGGACGTGACTGGGGCATGTCTCCACGAACAAGTGCTACAGCAATACAGCTGCAGTTACATTTCTGTATTGGTGCAGTGTAGACACTTTACGTAGCTACAGAAGGGATTTTTCCATCACTAGTAAATTTCCCACCTCGAGAGAGGATAGCTAGGATTCTTCCATCCACCTAGCAGTATTTACGCTGGTGTTGCAGGTCACCATAACTGTTTCAGGGATGTGAATTTTTAGATTTAAGAATTGTCAGCAATGGAGAACTGTAGCTTTTTGGGCGTCTAGTAAGATGTTCTTACATAATTCCCAATTATCACTGATATTTTTCTGATTAAATCCTTTCTCCCAGCTGATCTGGCTCTTAATTGTTTTCAGCTTTGTAAATTGGCCCTTTAAAGCACCAAGTATATATACACCACTGAGCTGGATTTTATTCTGTTTGCACCTTGTAAAAGTGATCACTTTCATCTAAATTACCATTAATTTTTAGTTCAGTGATCAGTTCTTCTTTGTCATGATGAGATCTGACAAAAAAATATGGCATGCAACACAGGGGAATTCTGAGTTAGGACATGATCATAGAATATTGGGATTGGAAGGGACCTCAGGAGGTCATCTAGTCCAACCTCCTGCTCAAAGCAGGACTAATCCCCAGACAGATGTTTACCCCAGTTCCCTAAATGGCCCCTTCAAGGATTGAACTCAAACACCCCTGGGTTTAGCAGGCCAATGCTCAAACCACTGAGCTATCCGTCCCCCATCTATAATATTTAGACATTCCAAGGGTATTCTTTTGCGAACAGGGGCTACTAACAGGGAGTTTCGCAAGGGAGTTTGGAAGGGGAGCAGGAAGGGAGCGCGGGTCCCTTGCCGGTTCTATCTTATACCCTTTATTCCCCTTAAAACCTATAGCCCAAACTACATTCCAAACTTCTTGCTTTAAACAACCCTTCATTAACTAGGAGAAAATGCAGGCAGAAGCCCAGCTGCAGAGTGGGGGCTATCCAGTTTATTGCACTGAGTATAGCATGTATGATTACCTGCCCCTTGGGCAGGTGGCATGCGTGTGCATTCGGTGCAAGGAGCTCCTGGCCCTCAGAGACCACATATGGACTCTGGAGGCAAGGGTGGCGGAACTGGAGGAGCTAAGGGAGGCAGAGAGGTATGTTGATGAGGCTTTCCAGGACACTGTAGAATTGTCCCACCTCTGGTCAGACAGCCCCTGCGCTGTTGAGGAGTACGAAAGGCCCAGGGAAGCAGAGCAGTCAACGGGAGCAGAGGGAAACCTTCCCATAGTTGGGACCCTCCTTCCAGACGGTGCTGGGGTTGCCTCTCGCACTGAGGTTACCTCTCCAGGGGAGGGAACTCCAGTTGCTAGGAAAAGGCAGGTATTAGTATTGGGAGATTCGATCATTAGAAACATAGATAGCTGGGTTTGTGATGACCGGGAGAACCGTATGGTGACTTGCCTGCCTGGTGAGAAGGTTGCGGATCTCTCAAGGCATCTAGACAGACTTATGTGTAGTGCTGGGGAGGAGCCGGTGATCATGGTACATGTAAGTACCAATGACATAGGGAAGGGTAGGAGAGATGTCCTGGAGGCCAAATTTAGGCTGCTGGGAAGAGACTGAAATCCAGGACCTCTATGGTGACATTCTCAGAAATGCTCCCAGTTCCATGCGCAGGGCCAGGTAGGCAGGCAGAGCTTCAGAGTCTTAATGCGTGGATGAGACGATGGTGTAGAGAGGAGGGGATTACATTCATTAGGAACTGGGGAAACTTCTGGAATGGGGGGAGCCTATACAGGAAGGATGGACTCCACCTAAACCAAAGTGGAACCAGACTGCTGGCACTAAACATTAAAAAGGTTGTAGAGCAGTTTTTAAACTAGGAGATGGGGGAAAGCCGACTGCTGCAGAGGAGCATGTGGCTCGGACAGAGACTTCTCTTAGGGGAGAGTCTAATGATAGAGAATCTCCAGGTTATAGTCAGGAGCAGAGGATGGAAGAGGATAAAGTAGGGGCCAGATCAGATGATAAACATTCACATAAAAAAGAATCTGATACATCAGAAAAGGGCAGACAAATAAACAGTGACAAGTTTTTAAAGTGCTTATACACAAATGCTAGAAGTCTAAATAATAAGATGGGTGAACTAGAGTGCCTTGTGATAAAAGAGGATATTGATATAATAGGCATCACAGAAACCTGGTGGACTGAGAGCAATCAATGGGACACAATCATTCCGGGGTACAAAATATATCGGAAGGACAGAACAGGTCGTGCGGGGGGGGGGGGGAAGTGGCACTATATGTGAAAGAAAATTAACAATCAAATGAAGTAAAAATCTTAAGCAAATCTGCATGTTCCATAGAATCTCTATGGATAGAAATTTCATGNGGGGGGGGGGGGGGGGGGGGGGGGAAGGGAGAGAGGAGTGGCACTATATGTGAAAGAAAATGTACAATCAAATGAAGTAAAAATCTTAAGCAAATCCGCATGTTCCATAGAATCTCTATGGATAGAAATTTCATGCTCTAATAAGAATATAACATTAGGGATCTATTATCGACCACCTGACCAGGACGGTGATAGTGATGATGAAATGCTAAGGGAAATTAGAGAGGCTATCAAAATTAAGAACTCAATAATAGTGGGGGATTTCAATTATCCCCATATTGACCGGGAACATTTCACTTCAGGACAAAATGCAGAGATAAAATTTCTCGATGCTTTAAATGACTGCTTCATGGAGCAGCTGGTACAGGAACCCACAAGGGGAGAGGCAACTCTAGATTTAGTCCTGAGTGGAGCGCAGGAGCTGGTCCAAGAGGTAACTATAGCAGGACCGCTTGGAAATAGTGACCATAATACAATAGCGTTCAACATCCCTGTGGTGGGAAGACCATCTCAACAGCCCAACACTGTGGCATTTAATTTCAAAAGGGGGAACTATGCAAAAATGAGGGGGTTAGTTAAACAGAAGTTAAAAGGTACTGTGACTAAAGTGAAATTCCTGCAAGCTGCGTGGGCGCTTTTTAAAGACACCATAATAGAGGCCCAACTTCAATGTATACCCCAAATTAAGAAACACAGTAAAAGAACTAAAAAAGAGCCACCGTGGCTTAACAACCATGTAAAAGAAGCAGTGAGAGATAAAAAGACTTCCTTTAAAAAGTGGAAGTCAAATCCTAGTGATGCAAATAGAAAGGAGCATAAACGCCGCCAAATTAAGTGCAAGAATGTAATAAGAAAAGCCAAAGAGGAATTTGAAGAACGGCTAGCCAAAAACTCCAAAGGTAATAACAAAATGTTTTTTAAGTACATCAGAAGCAGGAAGCTTGCTAAACAACCAGTGGGGCCCCTTGATGATCGAGATACAAAAGGAGCGCTTAAAGACGATAAAGTCATTGCGGAGAAATTAAATGGATTCTTTGCTTCAGTCTTCACGGCTGAGGATGTTAGGGAGATTCCCAAACCTGAGCTGGCTTTTGTAGGTGACAAATCTGAGGAACTGTCACGGATTGAAGTGTCACGAGAGGAGGTTTTGGAATTAATTGATAAACTTAACATTAACAAGTCACCGGGACCAGATGGCATTCACCCAAGAGTTCTGAAAGAACTCAAATGTGAAGTTGCGGAACTGTTAACTAAGGTTTGTAACCTGTCCTTTAAATCGGCTTCTGTACTCAATGACTGGAAGTTAGCTAATGTAACACCAATATTTAAAAAGGGCTCTAGAGGTGATCCCGGCAATTACAGACCGGTAAATCTAACATCTGTACCGGGAAAATTAGTCGAAACAATAGTTAAGAATAAAATTGTTCGACGCATAGAAAAACAAACTGTTGAGCAATAGTCAACATGGTTTCTGTAAAGGGAAATCGTGTCTTACTAATCTATTAGAATTCGTTGAAGGGGTCAACAAACATGTGGACAAGGGGGACCCAGTGGACACAGTGTACTTAGATTTCCAGAAAGCCTTTGACAAGGTCTCTCACCAAAGGCTCTTATGTAAATTAAGCTGCCATGGGATAAAAGGGAAGGTCCTTTCATGGACTGAGAACTGGTTAAAAGACAGGGAACAAAGGGTAGGAATAAATGGTAAATTCTCAGAATGGAGAGGGGTAACTAGTGGTGTTCCCCAAGGGTCAGTCCTCGGACCGATCCTATTCAACTTATTCATAAATGATCTGGAGAAAGGGGTAAACAGTGAGGTGTCAAAGTTTGCAGATGATACTAAACTGCTCAAGATAGTTAAGTCCAAAGTAGACTGTGAAGAACTTCAAAAAGATCTCACAAAACTAAGTGATTGGGCAACAAAATGGCAAATGAAATTTAATGTGGATAAATGTAAAGTAATGCACATTGGAAAAAATAACCCCAACTATACATACAATATGATGGGGGCTAATTTAGCTACAACTAATCAGGAAGAAGATCTTGGAGTCATCGTGGATAGTTCTCTGAAAATGTCCATGTAGTGTGCTGAGGCGGTCAAAAAAGCAAACAGGATGTTAGGACTCATTAAAAAGGGGATAGAAAATAAGACTGAGAATATATTATTGCCCTTATATAAATCGATGGTACGCCCTCATCTCGAATACTGTGTACAGATGTGGTCTCCTCATCTCAAAAAAGATATACTGGCACTAGACAAGGTTCAGAAGAGGGCAACTAAAATGATTAAGGGTTTGGAACGGGTCCCATATGAGGAGAGATTAAAGAGGCTAGAACTCTTCAGCTTGGAAAAGAGGAGACTAAGGGAGTATATGATAGAGGTATATAAAATCATGAGTGATGTGGAGAAAGTGCATAAGGAAAAGTTATTATTCCCATAATACAAGAACTAGGGGTCATCAAATGAAATTAATAGGCAGCAGGTTTAAAACAAATAAAAGGAAGTTCTTCCTCACGCAGCGCACAGTCAACTTGTGGAACTCCTTACCAGAGAAGGTTGTGAAGGCTAGGACTATAACAGAGTTTAAAAGAGAACTGGATAAATTCATCGTGGTTAAGTCCATTAATGGCTATTAGCCAGGACGGGTAAGGAATGGTGTCCCTAGCCTCTGTCTGTCAGAGGATGGAGATGGATGGCAGGAGAGAGATCACTTGATCATTGCCTATTAGGTTCACTCTCTCTGGGGCACCTGGCATTGGCCACTGTCGGTAGACAGGATACTGGGCTAGATGGACCTTTGGTCTGACCCAGTACGGCCTTTCTTATGTTCTTAGTACTAGCAGCATGAGACCTCCAGCATACATCACTCAAACTGAAGTGCCCCCTTGGTCCTGCAACTTTTTTTCCTACTCATTATATAGAAGTGCATAAGGAGCCGACCCTGTTCCCTAGTGCGATTTGGTGGTTTATAGCAGACACAAACTTATAACCTATCTTGTGCTTTATCTGTGAGGACACTGATCCATAACTTGGAAGAAAACGATTTTGAATGGCTATCAGCGACTTGGAAACACGTAATGACATTTTTGACAGACTGCCACTCCCCCTCCCCTTTTGTCCACTCAATCCTTCCTAAATAGATAATAACCATTGATTTGTAACATTGAATGACTAAACCTGAAACAGTAGCTCTGAGCCATGTGAACTACTCAATTCATCTCAGAGAATGTGCCCATCCCCCCTCCCCAGTGCTTGAGAAACCTATGATGTATATCAAGTATGCCAGTTCTCCACTCCTCACTGCAGTTGCAGAACAACTTGGTGCATCTCCTAGCATGCCTGTTCTCATCTCCGCGCCCACAGGGTCAGGGCTTTGCCAAATGCTTGCTCACCTGGGGAGCAGGGAGAGGGGGATCAGACTCTTTCAGAGGGAAGAGCCCTCCCCCACCAAGATTCAGGCTCACACTGGGGGCAAAGAGATGGGCTCAGACCCCAGCACACACATGAAATTAGGGTGAAGGGTTCAGTCCCTCCTCTCCTCGCCCCCCCTCCCCCATCTTGACACAGACACAAAGGAGGGAAGGATAATGGAATGAATTTGTGGTGCACCTGTCCCTATTCTCCCCCAGTTCCCCTACCACTCACCCCCAAGTTCCCTTGCCAAGTGTCCCCACTTGAACCTCCCAAGCCTTCGCCCATCCCCATTACCTCACTCTCCTCACTCCAGTCCCTCTATTTCCCACACTGCCACCTAATCCTCCTCCTCCAGCAGGCAAGTGAACGACTACGTTTTTTTCCCTTCAAAAATACTTTGATTACATTCCCCATCCTCCCCCCCCCCCCCACACACACACACAAAAGATTTTAGCAACAAGTCTTCAGACCTTTTTCTGATTTCTGCACTAAGCGAGATACATTGAGCCTGACCCACCCAGCTAGGGTCAAAGGTTACTTCTTAACCCCTTGAGCTATCCAGCTGCAGTGAAGCTCTCCTCACTATAAACTCCCTGGGCTCCTTCGTCTGCACACGCTCAGTGCAGTTTCTTTAGCTCTTGAACATACATAAAATAAAGAACTAAACTTTTTGGCAAATATTCTGATCCACCAAAGGGGCAATGGTTGTCAGACATTAGTTGAGCGTAATCCTTGAAAAACTGAGACCCCTGTTGCCAGGATTAGAACCCTGGTTTGATCCTCAGGTCTGGGCAAAAAATGTTGGTAGACTGTTAACCTTAGGAAAAGCAGTTTGGGAGGGCCTGTATCTTAGAAACCCCTTTGTCACAGGTCCCCAGATTTGGACCATCCAGCACCCTCACAAGTTACACCAAATTCCAAAGCAAGCCAAGTAACTATGCAGATTTTAGAGCATTGAAATATAAATGCTGGTCTAAATCTACAGCAGGTCTGGTGGTCCACTATAACAGTGTTTTCAATACAGTAACTCCTCACTTAAAGTTGTCCAGGTTAACGTTGTTACGTTGCTGATCAATTAGGGAACATGCTCATTTAAAGTTGTGTAATGCTCCCTTCTAATGTCGTTTGGCAGCCACCTGCTTTGTCTACTGCTTGCAGGAAGAGCAGCCCGTTGCAGCTAGCTGGTGGGGGCTTGGAACGAAGGTGGACTGGCAGCCCCCCCATCAGCTTCCCGCTCCCCTAAGTTCCCTGTGCAGCAGCTGCCCAGCAGGCTACCAATTGCAGCTGTCCCGCCCCCACACTGCCATGTGCTGCTCCTGCCCTCTGCCCTGGAGCTGCTCCCCGAGACTCCTGCTTGCTATGCAAGGGGGGAGGGAAGGAAGAGGGGAGCTAATGTCAGGGTGTCCCCCTCCCCCCTGCACCCCGCTTACCCCATCTTCCATAGTGCGGAGGGGACCACCAGGGCTCAGGACGAGGGAGCTTGCAGTCTCAGCAAGCTGATCTAATTAACAAGACAGTGTAGAAAGGGGAAATGGGCACATCTCCCTCCATTCCTGCTGCCTTGTAGAGTGAGAGATTTAACCCTTGAGGGCTCAGGCAATTGCTAGTTCATCATTTAGCAGTAAAGGAAATATCCCACCCTCTGATTCCTCCACCTCAACCAAGCTTCACAATCATCATCACTGTGTACCAGTATTAAATTGTTTATTTAACATTTATATATATAAAAATATACACACACAGAGTATATATATATATATGGTGAAAAAAATGTCCCTGGAACCTAACCCCCTCATTTACATTAATTCTTATGGGGAAATTGGATTCGCTCAATATTGCATTTTTCAGGAACATAACTACAATGTTAAGTGTGGAGTTACTGTATTGCTTCCCCACAGTGGTAGTGGGTGTGATGGAATGCTAAATTGTATTCTATTGTTCAGCCAATGGTGGCGCTGTGTGTAACATAACTTATCTAAGTTAACTTCAGCCCTACCTGGCAGAATATTAAAGGAGCTTATAGCGAACACATCTGGTGTCTCCCCCGTTGAGAAGGAAGCTTTGTGGCCAGTCCATATCAGGTACAGAAGCCTGGCTTGTTAGCAGCAGCCTTGCAACCTACCCTGTACAAAGAAATACATAACAGCGGGCCCCATGCACTAGCTGGGGTAAGACTTAAGTGACAGATCCTTTGTGGCCCGATCAGAACCATCAGTTGATACACTCCTCAATGTGTGTACAAAATATGAACTTGTTAGAATCTGTCAATCTTAAAACAAGCTGCTTTTTTTTCAGAAGCTTTATCTCAGGAATCCCTTGGTCACATGGCTCCAAATTCAGATCACTAACTCTATTTTGCACCCCCATTACTCTCACCAAATTTCAAGATAATCCAGATAACCATGCCATTTTAGAAGAGTTGTCCTTTAAGGTTGGGAAGTTTAACTACAGAGGAGCTGGTGCTCACCTATAAAATAGTGGTCTTGGTCATCAAAAACACCTTTGCTGGGTCTCTTTGAAACCTATTATAGTGCAGAGGGAAACCGAACAAAAAAATTCATTTCAATTTCGAAGAATAAGGTAGGGACACTATGTTGGTCTTTTTAAAAAAAATGCAACAGAAGAGAGTTACATTACATATGAAGAGGGATAAAAATATTTAACTCAAAATATTCCTTTGCAGATCAATGCAATCCAAATAAAACTGGAGAAAGGACAAAAGCCAGACTACGGTATTGTAATTTATAGCCTGAGTTTTTCTGGGGGAAGGAGAGTTTGGGCTGGCAGGGGGGCGGGGGGAGAAGATAGATAGCTCAGTGGTTTGAGCATTGGCCTGCTAAACCCAGGGTTATAAATTCAATCCTTGAGGGGGCCACTAAGGAATCTGGGGCAAAAATGTCTGGTGATTGGCCCTGCTTTGAGCAGGGGGTTGGACTAGATGACCTCCTGAGGTCCTGATAGTCTATGATTCTAAGTGTTTATGGCAACACATTTTAATCCTACATCATAATCATTTATCTAAAATAAGACTACACCCCTCATTTCATAATATATTTTTAAACTTAATCTCTTACTGAGATTTTAAAAAAAAATCTGTGATTCAAGTAATTTGTAAGTTACATCCGTTGGGTCATCTTTAGTTACTATTATATGACAGCTTTCAAAGAATGAGCAGGTTAGAGGGACACAGTTTCTTCTTGCAGAAGCTGTGCTAGTTTGATCCTATTATTTCTTTTTGTGGAGATGGGTTGTGCAACTGCAACAGTCTTATCACTGAGTGTTACACTAAAACCTTGGAACAACTGTTAAGTGTCACAGGAATGTCACCTGGTACAAATGCTTGAACAGTTTATCTCCTATTCAGAGGACTAAGCCCCATTGCCAGAAGCAAATACAAAACATTAATGGGACGCACCAATGCGGTCCAGGTGCATCACCTCAGCTTTCAGGACATGTACTGGAAAAGTCTTTCAGGATGCTGCTTCTGGGTCTTGTTTTTTAATTATTATTTTAAAGTCAGCTTCAGCCTATTAGGTATCATAAGTTTGATGTTCAACCCTCCAGGGGCTGGAAGAGAAAAGGAGCCCTCCTCTTCCACCCCCCTGGGGTCCCACCCCCACCCAGCAGGGGTTAGAGTCACTAATGCTCTACCCAAACTGACTACTGAAAATGTAAGGATGGCTGTTATTTTACCCCAAAGCACAGACTCCTTTTTTCCCCACACCTTCCTCTACCAAGCATAGCTCCAAAATGTTTGCCTTTGCTACTCATAGCTTTCCAGAGCAACAGCAGAGTAAAATGGATACAATCAACTGTTTGGCTGCTGCCCACAGGCTGAATAGCAACAAGGAAACTGACTAGTCGTGTTCATGTCACTCTGCTAAGGATGCTTAAGAAAGTTCTGCAGAAGTCAACAGGTTAGCCACCCCTCCCCCCTCTACAGGTATCAGAGCCTTCCCTGGTACAGGTCAGGGATCTGTAACAGTTTTCTCTACAAGCCATAATCTTAGGATAACATGCAACACTCACAGGACTGTGTACAAGAGTTGCCAACTGCTCTGCTTATGGGACCAGGCAGCACATGGCAATTCAGTGTCCCTCAGCAGCCTTCACCACGGTAGTGAGAGAGTCCCTCCCCCCTCTGTCTGACAGAGGAGCACACCCTTCTTGTCTCAAGAAAAACAACAACCCAGGAACAGGTTCAGCTACCCAATCCCAGTCAAGGGCAGGCACCTCTTCCCTTCGCAGCACAGGAGTCTTGCTGTCGCTGCAGCGGTGCCTGCTTGTCCCAGACCGAAAGGGTCGGGGAGCAGACGGGAGAGGGCAGTCAGCCTAGCCGAGCTGGGAAGCGGCAAATGAGTTTGCGACTCGCCGCTAGAGAGGGCCTGGGGCACCAAGACACCACAATACACCCCGCAGCCGGCTCAGAGATCCTCCGGCAGCCTCCGCACCCCGCATACCCACCGCTCCTGGCATTCTCCGCACCCCCACCCCTGGTCATACCTGGCAGCCTCCACCCTCTGTCATACCGCCCTCCAGCTGCCCCCAGCCACCTCCACACACCCCCGCTACCCCCAGCAGCCCCCACCCTCTAGTCATTCCGCGCCCCACAAGGTACCCCCAACTCCCGGTGCCCCTCACCCCGCCCCCCTCCACTGGCCGGACCGCGCCAGCCCCCATTCGCAAAGCCACTTACGCACTTTCCGTTCGCCCGGAGGCCCGGCCGCTGCGCTGGTAACGGGGAAGACGGCGGAAAGTCTGAGGGGAGCGAGCGAGGCGAGCTCCGACAACCCCCTCGGGCAAGGGCAACTTCCGGTCCCCCGCCCCGCCCCGCCCCCACCGCGTTCGCCCCGCCCCCCTCACACGCACAGGGCGCCGGAGCCCCCGCAACGTCCCTAGCCCCACCCCAGTCCCACACACCGCCCATCTGGGGCGCACTTGGTGGCACTTGCCCTCCCTTGGGTGCCTGTCTCTGGGTCTCAGTGTAGGGTGTGTGGCCTTGGGTCTGAGCCACGTGCCTCCACCTGGGTCACTGCAATCACAAAGTCCAGGCCTTAGGAATGTGGGTGATGCCCAGGCAGATAACAACTGTCTGTTTGTATTGGGGTGACAGCCACAGGCCCCAGGAAGGGAGAAAGTTTCCTTGGTTGAAAGCTTTATTTTCTTGTCAAATACAAATTAGAAACAAAATGGTAAGGGACCAAATTTACTCTGGAAACACATTGAGCCAGGAAACAGACAAGTTGCAGATGTGATCCATGTGTGAACTGGCAATTTCCTGAGCTGCAATGTTAATAAAGCTGTTACAGAGACAAGGGGGGTGAGGTAATAGCTGGACTCACTTCTGTTGGTGAGAGAGAGAAACTTTTGAGCTTACAGGGCTTTTTTTCCAGATCAGTTTCCTGGGACCAATATGGCTACAACAGAAACTGCATACCATAAAGCTGTTATAAGTTATTGCACTTTCTCAGCCAGGCGGAATATGCCACGTGACTGAGACCCAGGTAGGTGGTACGTGCCATGCAATCAAATCCCAGATGAATAGCATGGACTCTACAACTGAGATTAGGGTGACCAGACAGCAAATGTGAAAAATCAGGACGGGGTGGGGGGGTAAGAGGAGCCTATATAAGAAAAAGACCCAAAAATTGGACTGTCCCTATAAAATCAGGACATCAGGTCATCCTAACTGAGATCCAAAAGGATAGCACCCACCCTGTGACCGAGATTGGGGCATGTGCTGTGTGACTGAAAACCAGATGATTGCCATGCACCATATGACTGAGACCCAGATTGGCAGACCGTGTCAGTCAACCAAAACCCAGATTGGGATGGGGCAATATAGGTGAGGACAGTCTAGGGTACTGGGTGTGTATGGTACTGGGGGGGAGATGGAAGAACAGATGATTGGAAAATTATAGGGTGGAATGGGTAGGGAGAAAGGAGGGTTGAACTCTTACTCCCAGGAGATCTTAAGATGGGGGGAAGATGTGTACTGTTTGGTGAGGAAGGGAAGGGAGGTTTCCAGACCTAGCATCTCCTTTTCATGGGATCCCAGCAAAACCTTTCAGCATCCTCCTGCATCAGTCAGAATCCCATTTTTCCTACCTGTGGTGAAGAGCCAAGCAAGAGTTTCAGCTGATGCTAAAAGGAACAGGCTACAGCAGGAATAGTGGATCAACTGGGTTTTGTTTCCAAAACTTGTTCCTTTCCTAGACTGTAGTGGAGTTCTGACCCTGCAGTATCATGTGACATGGGGCAGAGCAGCCAGGTGCAGGACACAGTATTGTTCTGATCTGTTGACTGACTACTTTCATATCATATCTCAAAGAACTTTAAAGCTGTAAATCACCCCCACTACTATTTGGACTTTGAGACTTATTTTCCTGGAGTTGTCATTGTAGATTTGACAACATCAAAGTTTATTGCCTCTTCACCTTACCTACCCCAAGATTACAGGGAGACAGGGCAATGAGGACTAGTGGGGAAACCTGAGATGAAAATAGTACAGTGGAAGATTAATCGGTAAGAGAGTGAGAGGTTTGCAATGAGAGATGGAGGGCATATGAGGGTTTGCCACTGAAAATGTGCCTCTTGCAGAGTACATGGAGAGAGCAGCACAGGTGAAGGTAAGAGACCCCCTGTAGGCTCTGGAGCAGACTATCAAACTCTGCCACCACATTCTTCCCCTTACCTCTTCTCCTGAGCACAGCACAGACCCATGCTCAAGCACAGTGCTGCTGGAGTTCAATTTAACCTTGTATTTTTTAAGCATTTATGCAGTTATCCTCCAGTTCTTATCTATGATTCAAGGATGCACCACTATGACAACTATAGGCCACTGAAGAGCAGGTGATTGCATAGCAACTGCTGTGTACCACTGAAGGGCAACTGTCAAGCAAATTATACCAGTGTCAGCGCTGCTATAGCTAAGATTGAGAAGTACATTCTGTTTAAAATGACAACTCTTCTAAGTAAATCCAGACACTCAGATTGTCCTGAAATTTGCTCTGCCTTATGGGTATGGGCAGCCTGGGATGGCCCTGCCCACAATCTGTCCCCAAGCCCCCTCCTGCCTGCCTGCTTCCATCCATTCCCAATCCCTTCCCAGTGTGGCCAAGAGGCTGAGGAAGGAGGTAGGCTGGGGCTGGTATGTACAAGGCCCAGGAGGGCTGGGCCACGCTGCGCGCACCGCTTACCCATCTGGCACTGGAGGTGCTAGGACCGTGCCACCCACCCAGCACAGCACTGGGGCTGGAGGCGCTCCAGCTGTGCTGCCTGCCCAGCTTACTGTGGGTGGAGGTGCATAGAGAGGCCCACGGCCACGGAGTGTGTGTACGCTCTGGTCTCTAGCATGGGGGGGGGGCAGAAGGGGAAGGGGGCCTGGGGCAGAGGGGGAGGGGCTGGGGGCTAGCCTCCCCCAATCATGTGTTCACCCACCGCCCATGCTCATGGGGGTGCTGGGCAGCATTAGTGGTCCAAATTTGGGGTCAGCTGAACAAGGGAAAATAAATACAGGATTACAAATGGGAAAATACAGCAGGGTACAGATTATCCAACAAGTTCTTGGAATGCATTGGACACAACATTTGATTACAGAAGGTGGAAAAAGCAACTAGAAGAAAGGCTGTTCTAGATTTGATTCTGGCAAACAAGGAGGAACTGGCTGAGATTTTGAAGGTGGAAGGCAGTTTGGGTGAAGGTGATCATGAAATGATGAGTTCATGATTCTAAGCCCTGGTCTACACTGGGGGGGAGGGGGGGAGTGAAGGGATTGATCTAAGTTACACAACTTCAGCTACGTGAAGTCGACGTACTTAGATTGACTTAACGTGGTGTCTTCATCGTGGTGAGTTGACTGCTGCCGCTCCCCTGTCGACTCTGCCTGCGCCTCTCGCCGAGCTGGAGTACAGGAGTCGACGGGAGAGCGCTCGGGGGGTCAATTTATCGCGTCTAGACTCGATGCGATAAATCGATCCCTGCTGGATTGATCACTACCCGCTGATCCGGCGGGTAGTGTAGACATATCCTAAGTCATAGTAGGATGGAAAACAGCAGAATAAAGACAATGGACCTCAAAACAGAAGACTTTAGCAAACTCAGAATTGGTAGGTAAGATCTCTTGGGAAGCAAATCCAAGGGAAAAAAGAGTTCAGAAGAGTTAGCAGTTTTTTAAAGAAACATTATTAAGGGCACAAGAGTAAAGTGTGTTTGAAACTGGTGTGCTCACTGCACAGAAGGTGGCAAGGACGTGTGGTATGTGTTTTAACCAGGTGTGACGTTGCACTCCGTAGTGTTTTATGGAAATATGCTTATGATTGTAAATATGATGTAAATGAAATATGCTTTCTGTAAAAGGTCTCTTGTAAAGTATCGTTACAAAGCTTATAATCAAGCTTATAATGAACCTGAGCTAGACCCAAGCACTTTAAATTCAATAAGAATGATCTCTAGGCATGTTGCTACTAGCCACCTCTGTCAGTTTTTTAGGAAGGAGAGAGGGGGAAAATGTGCCATGCTAATTTAGAAGGGGGCTCTAACTATTTTCAGAAAGATAACAATTTACACATACTCTGCACAGATATGTGAGAATGCCTGCTGGGTATATTGCTACTTTTGCACCTGAGGGATTATTATAGGAGAGCGTCAGCACTGATTACATAAATTAGGAGGGGGGGGGGGGGGGGGGGGGGGGGGGGGATGAAAGATAGGATAATATAATCATGATTCCTGAACAATGGACCTGAGTGTGTTTCAGGTCAAAGCATTCCTGGTATACAGCCCACAGCAGGAGGTACTCATAACTTTTTAAAATTCTTATAACCTTTTTGGTGCAGATCTAGGAATATGGGGGGCAGAGCAGTGAGGGGGAATGCATGTGCAAGGGGGAGCAGTGCTGAGAGCTGAAAAAGTGCAGGAAGAGGAGGAGAGATTAGGAGGCAGAGGAGTGGGGGGGTCAACAGGAGAGGAGTTTGGGGCTAAGGCAATGGAGATAAGCGGGGTTGGGTGGTAAGGAATGGGAAGGGGGTGGGATACTGGAAGGGGGACATGTGAGTAGATGTCAAGGGGAGTACAGGGAGATTAGGGATGCGGAGCTGGTGAGCCCCACCGTCTATCCTCCTATATGGGTGCTGGAATCTGGGGGGGCCTTGCTCCTTTAGGGAGGTCTGAGCCCCTCTTCCTGTGCCCACAGCCCCATGCAAGCTGGCTTCTGGGGAATCCTTACCCCTCTGGGTAGGAAGCTGAGAACAAGTATGTTTAGCTATGCAGTGCTAAGACTGGGATGAGAAGTTGAAAATGGGCATGCTTGGTGCATATTAGGCTCACAAGCACTTTCCACAGGGTGTTCTCATTCAGCTGAGATCACCACATTGAGATGAATGGGCCACTTCACACACTTCTGAGTCTTCTATGTTGTAGCGGGACGTGTACAGCCCCTTCTGTGTACACTAGGCCCAGATCTGGGGTAAGGGCTTTGCATCTCCACTCCTCTGCTCTCACCTACCGCCAGCTAATACATACAGTCTCCATAGCCCAACCATCTTCTCATGGTTCCTCCAAGCTCAGAAGGGACATGGTGTGGCAAGGAGGAGGGGGCAGCCAGTGCGGGGGTGAGGGGCTCAAAGTAGCAGATGTAGGGGGGTGGACAGGAATAATGGGCATGTTGAGGGAATGTTGGAGGAGTTGGAGCTGTGGTAGGTGATTCTGACCATTTGGGGAAAGTGGGGGTCAGAGCAGGGAGCGGGAGGTGTTGAAACAGTGCAGTGAAGAGTCAGTAGAAAGAAGGGAGTCAGAGCTTTGCAGTGGGGACTGTTGGGAGGGCTTCAGTTCTGTCCCCCCAAAACCTCAATAGATACTTACGTAGGCTTGGCCAGATTTGATTTATATCAATATTTGTCGATAAACATTGGTTTCCGCAGACCCGCTGAAATTGGCAAAAAACATATGGATTGGAAACAGTTGGTGGGAGAGCAGCCTTCCCCCTTGCACCTGCAGGGATTAGGAATCACCAGCTCTGCTGTCATGGCCCTGCCCCCTCACTGGAGCTACAAGGGCTCCCTGAACTGCCACAGGACAGGTGACATCTGCTCCCTGCAGGCACAAGGTAGGGGGAAGGCTGTGGTTCCTGGCAGGGGCAGAAGAGAACCCTGACCAGGGCCTTGAGGAGGACGAGCCCCTGGTCATAGCAGAGGCCACTCCACTTCTGTATGGTTCCTGCCTGGAACAGAGCCATTCAGCAGCAAGGTGGCCTGCCCCCTGGCCAGGGTCTGCTCCTCCTGCTCCTGGCCTGCCAGGAACACAGCTTCCCCACATCTTGTGCCTGCAGGGTTTGGGTAGGGAGACACCAGCCTGCAGGAGGTGCTCTGAGGCTGGGATGAGCTAATTCCCGGATGACCAACAGGAGGTGCTGTGGCAGTGAGTGCACACCGTGCTACAGTCCGACATTTCTTCTTTCACAATTACATCAGTGAAAACACAGGGAACAACTATCACTAGTTGTGGTTTATCTTGCATATCTGTGGATTCATTGAGAGTTAGGCTGAATGCTAAAGAATTCTTTAGATCGTTTTGCATCTTGCTTGTAACATCATCACTGATCTGGGAGATACACCTCTCCGCAGTATGGCACAAAATTGGAATTTGCTTTATTAGTCAAAGTTTTGTGTTACTTGGATCTAAAATTGCAACCACTTCTGCAACATTCTTCTTAACAAATTCTCCATCACAATATGGACATTTAGCACGAGTGATATTCCATGACGTAACAAAACTAGCTTCGCTCATTGCCAGCTTCCTTACTGAACGCCAAGAGTAGTGTCTGACTGTTTAGGCATGATTTTAATGCTTGTTTATCCTTAATTCTAATTCAGGAGGGTATTTAGATGAAAAGTTATTGTGATTCATTCCGTAGTGACGTTTCAAGTTGCTCGCTTTGTAGTGAGTGAGCAATGCATTGCAGTTAAGGCATAGGGGTTTGCCACCTTTAACAGTGAATGCAAAATCTTCCTCCCATTCTGGCTCAAAACTTCGGTTTTCTTCTTCACGCTTGCATTTCTTACAATTTGAAGATATCATTGTCATCCACAAAATTAACGTAGAGTTAACACTTAAATCTAAAACTATTCAAATGAGATTTATCAGAGGGGTAGCCGTGTTAGTCTGAATCTGTAAAAAGCAACAGAGGATCCTGTGGCACCTTTAAGACTAACAGAAGTATTGGAGCATAAGCTTTTGTGGGTGAATGCCCACTTTATCAGACTTGCGTCTGATGAAGTGGGCATTCACCCACGAAAGTTTATACTCCAAATGAGATTTGTGAACAGTAAATACAGCCTGTATTCTGTGGAATGCCGGGAGATCGTGAGCACACGAGGGCCGCACAGCACAACATCTGAAAACAGAATGATGCAATTTCCTGATATAATGCACACGTGAGAGCTTCTCTTTCTATAGGCCTCACTCTCATGATAGCTCAGGGCTTAAAATCTTTTGAAGTACTGGTATTTCCCACCTCTTCCCCCACACCACATTCTCTGCCTACCAGATGTGGGGGAGGGTGTGTGTGGGGGTCTCGGGATTTTAGCCTGGGGGCGGCGCCGGGGCTCTTGGCTTCTGCCCCACGGGAGGCACCAGGGCTTGGGGCTTCAGCTTGTGAGCCACATTTTAACTGTAAAAAAGCCGCATGCAGCTCGCGAGCTGCAGTTTGGCCACACCTTGAATAGATCTGTCAAGGCTGATTCACCACTCTGGCACTTTGAGTGAAGAAGGTGGGGGCCCGCAAGGATTCTAAAAAATTAATACTGGCCACTCCAGGCTGGTATTAAACTCCCAAGGTTACAGCTTTTCTCTCCCCTTGGATGGGTAGATGCTGCTACCACCCAAGTGCAACTCTCCCCCGCCCCCGCTTTTGAGAACCCAGGAAGGAGCACTTGAGAATTCCTTCCCGTGGGGTACCCTCAAACCCTTTCACACCCCCTCCAGGGGAAAGCTGAGAAAGAAAACAAAGGAAATCAGCTGTTGCCACCAGCTAATTAAACAACATATGCGCTAACCTCTTAGGACACAAAAAACCCAATCCTGTTCTTAAAGATAAATTTTATTAAAAACAAAAAGAAAGAAAATACATCTGGAACTTAGGCTATTGCTAGATTTAAAAAGAGCAAATATAATAATTAAGCATCAAGAATGGTTTTCTTGAGGTCCAGTTTAAAGGTTACAAGCAAAACAAAAGCACCTGGGGTTAGCACAGAGGAGTCCACAAGACAATAAGAAATAACCCTAATCGCATCTTCCTAGACATTCCCTGATTTACTTACATATCTGGGGTTTCAGATAAGCAATTCCTAGGTATGATTTGATGGTTTTCCATACCTGGCTCAAAGCTCTTATAGCATAGTCCCAGCCCTGCCTCTGCTCTGTCCACTCTCTCTGGAGAATGACAGACAGACAAAGAGAAGTTTTTTTCCAATTTTAAAAAGTTCTAGCCCTTCCATTGACTCTTTTGGTAGGTGCCCACTCCCTTTCTTTTACCTATGGGCTTTTTAACCCTTTACAGGTAAAGAAAGTAGAGAACAGCTACCAAGAGGGATGTTATAGCTAACTGGCTGGCTGGGTGTTCATAAAAGGAAGCTACCCCCCCTTCATTTATCCCAAAATCTAGAGGTCTTTTCTGGCCCGGAAATCTTTGAAATGTCACTGAGCCACAGGAGGCCAGAGTCAAAGCCTAGGCGTTGCATGAGATTGCAGTCTCATAGTAAGTTGCAAACCTTTTCTAAAATAATTAACTTTAATCTCCAACTCTGACTGCTCACAATGGCTCATCTCTTATACATCATCCAACGTTCACAATGGTTGTCACTGCCAATATAGCCTCTGCTTGGACCTGGAGCAGTAGTACTGCCCAGTTTTAGAGAATCCTAAACCACCACAGGTGGGGAGTGTGGCACTGAGCCTGTATGCATGAGGGAAGAGCTGTGAGGTGGAAAGGAGAGCTGTCAAAACACCTGGGCATAAAATTCCCAGGACAGTAATCCCAAAGGACAGAACCTCCATAATTCCTTGTGTCTTGCATATCCATCTTGCAAATAAAAACATTTTAATAAAGTAATGCATGTTCAGTTGACAATTTTATTTGAAGAGATTAATACCAAAATAAGAGATAAAGATTGACACAGATGCACAAGGCCAGCTTATTTAAAACGGGCCAGAGGAGACTAGCAAATAGGTCATTATAGTATCAATCACTGAATAATAATTCAGGTCCCCTAACAAAGGCATACATTCTAAAGCTAGTCATGGGTCACTGATGGTTTCATACAGAAACTATCACTGGATAAATTATATCAGATTTAAAATGTATGAATTACAATTCCACATGAAAAGATGAGGCTCTTCTGTAATAGGGAGCTGAACAATTGAGCTCCAGACTCCCCACCAATAGGGAGGGAAACTAGAAATGAAAGCTGCACTTCTCTCTATACCGCTCAGCTTGGAAGGGACTTTTCCTTCTTGTAGGGGACAGAATAAAGAAAGTTCCTTTTCATTCCCTCTCTCCTCTTTGTTCCACACAGAGATTGCTCCTTCTGCCCTCCCATCCCTCATGAGCAATGCTGGGTTGACCTTCACAAATCTGCATAAGGGGGTTGCAGACATGAAAGAATCACAGGTGACAGATGTTAATCATGTCACAATGCACTACAGGAAGGAACAGGGATAGCATGATGATAGGCACAGGATGAGAACCTAAACAGAATAAAAGAGTCTTTGGTCTGCATCATATTCTGACTGTACCATTACACTAACAGGATTCCCTGAAAAACCTGCCTTTTCTAGCTGTCAGATAAACACCTTCTTTGCTGTTCACAAGAACAAAGAGGAATCATTTAGGTTACTGTCTCTTTTATTGTCTCACCCAAGTGAGGAACCAGCACCAGATATGACACCAGGATACAACAGGATGGAGTGAGCTCTCTGGTATTATCTGGGCAAAAATGTTGTCATGAGGAGCAGAGCACCAGACTTCATTCTCTTCAGAAACTGAGAATGCTGCAGAATGTGAGAGACATCAGGAAAGCACCAGCCAGGTCTCCTTGACAGCTTATCCCCCCATTCAATGCAACCTTGAAGGGGAAAAAGAAGTCAAATGGGAGTTTCCAATACGTGCTGGGCTGGCTACGTGGAGGCTCTGGCCATTCTGTCGTGTCAGTGAAGGCAACAACGGTTGTCAAAGGCACCATGGTCATGCTGAGGGACTGCAAGAAAAGGAAAACACCAACAGCTTAGCATTCTCAGAGCCACAGATGCATCTTCCAACCTAGGGCATGTTTCTGCAAAGGTAATGGCTGCCCAAAACGACTGGTGCAGCTCCAAATAGCAAGCAGTCTCCACCAGCTATTATTACCATCTTCTGCAGATTGATCATATTTTCAAAGCGCAAAGAACTCTGACACTGTGGTCAGGCATATCACAGGGAAATGTTTCGGTGAGGTATAAGAGAAATGTAGTACTTCCATGTGTGGGTATTGTCCCTTTCCCTTCCCCCTTCAGAATGAAGAACTGGGACACTTTACAGAGCAGTGTAGAAGAATAGTTACTTACCCTGCAGTAGCTGTGGTTCTCCTAGATGTTTTTGTCAGTGTGGTTCCCACTGTAGGGTGCGCATGCACCTCATACATGCAAACCAGACTTTTTTTTTAATTGCTGTGTCCGTTGGGGTCACACATGCATCCTATGCTGCATCATGTTTCCATGAGAGGGCGCAAAAGGCAGAGCAGCCATGACCTTCTCTCGGTTCCCTCACAATTTGAAGCTTCTGGTAATCAAGGTTCCGAGAGAAGGTCATGAGATCCACACTGACAACATCTAGAAGAATCACAGTTACTGTAGCGTAACTAAGTATCCTTTCTTCCACTATGTATCAGTGTGGAGCCCTACTATAGGTGATTGGCAAGCAGTATCCCCTCAGGACAGTGGGAATGAGGAATTCCAGCTGCGTCAGTCAAATAGGGATCGTAGTTCTTGTGACCCGTTGTGCCTGGGGCAGCCCTCACTGGTAACGCCAAGGTCAGGGCAGGCTGCAAAAGGGAGAGCAGATACTCCCAAGACTGGGTAACACTGAAGTTACACTCCCCAACCAGTCACAAACTGTGCTTCTGATCCCCCACGCTGGTTATCAAAAAGCAAAAAAAGAAATCACACAGCCCCCTTTATTGAATTCCAGTTCTTTGCTCCCAATCAGCGCCTAGGTCCAGTACAATGAGAAGTTATTTAAAAAACTCTGCGCACATATATAAAATGTTCTTCTGACCCCAAAGGGTCAGTCATGTTACCAGGTCAGTATTGGTTTGGATCTTACCACGCTGCCAGCCAATCCCTTAGTGTCTAAAACTAAAGGTTTCTTATAAAGAAAAAAGAAAGAACAAGAAGAGAGATGTTAAAGGGTAAAACAATCACATACATACAAAGACTTCAAAGTCCATATATCAGGTTCCTAGCAGTATTGATGAGTTTGCTGGCTTGAAAGTCCCTTTGGAATACATCCACAGCTTGGATGGGTCATTCATTCCTTTATTCAGAACTTCAGTTTGTAGCAAAGTTCCTCCAGAGGTAAGAAGCAGGATTGACGACAAAATGGAGAAGATGCAGCTGCCTTTTATAGTCTTTTGCCATGTGGCCTGTGCTTCCTTTGTTTCCAACACAAGCTGCCCAGCACATGGCTTGGAGGACCTTTTCTGTCCATAGGCATGCCCATGCATGCCTTGCTGAGTCATAAGGTGTATCCTCTGCCGTCTCTCAATGGCTCAGTTGTATAGCTGATGGTCCTAAATGGGCAATCAAGCAGGCTAGGCAGTGCTGATGCCAAACTGTCTGGGGGTGTCACCCAGAAGCATAGCACAAGTTTGAAATACAGACATATATTCATATCTATAACTCATAATACAAAGGTGATACAAACACATAAATGAGATTATCATATCTGGCAAATTATAATATTTTTGCCGATACCATACATGGCATATCTGGCATAACTCATCACAATTTTACAATATTGATATTCATAATATCCACAAGTGTCTCCCAGATTCCATACAGTGTCACAGTTCTTCTCTCCTAAACTTGGCATCTGATCAGCTAAGTCCAAGGCACAGTGCTTGACAAAAGTCAGTGGTTTACTCCACATCTCTGCCTTGCAGATATCTGATAGTGGCAAATATCTGAAAAAGGTGGAAGAAATCACTTGAATGCTGGTGGAGTTAGCCTTGATATTTAGTGGGAGAGGTACACTAGCCAACTAATAACATGAGGATGCATCATGTAATCTGTTTCAATATTCTTTGAGATTGAAGAGGTTGACCTTTTGAAATCTTTGGTATAGGGAGAAATAGACAGGGTGACAGGTGGAATGATTTATTTCTGTCAATAGAGCAGAGACCTGGAAATGACTAGTGTGTATAATTTCTTTTCTCCCAGTGATAAATGTGCTTTTCAGATGGAGACAGGCAAGCTGATGGATTGGCTCAGATGGAATTCTGAGACCACATTGGAGAGGAAGTTCTGATGAGGTCTCAGCATCACTTTATTCCTATGGAACTGCATTTGGGTTCAGCCAGGAGCACCTGAAGCTCACTTACTCTTCTGACTGAAGTGATAGCGACTAGGAAGACTGTTTCCAGAGTGAGGTGAAGCATTCTGAGAGAGGCTCAACGAGAGGCTCCATCAGTCTGAAGAGGACTATATTGAGGTCCCAGGCAGGAGAGGGTTCTCTGACCACTGTGTGAGCATGTAGTAGCTCTTAAGAAACTTTGATACCATGGGATGAGAGAAGACCAAACATGACTGCACAGGCAGGTGATAAGTTGAAATCACTGTGAGGTGCACTTCAGTAGAACTGAGTAAGAGACTTGTCTGCTTGAGGTACAGTAGATCTTCAAGGATCTTTGGTACTGAGGCCTGGGCTGGGTCTAGGCCATTTTGGGCTACCCATATTGAGAACCCATTTCCTGTGCAAGAATATGTCCTTCTGGTAGATGTTTTCCTGGACCTGTATGGAGCAGTTTCTCTGTGGTGGTCAACCACCCACTAGCCACACCATCAGGTGCAGAGACTCTGGTCTGCATGATATGTCTGGCCACAATGCTGCAAGATCAGATCCAGGCTGTCTGAGAGATGGATCAGAGGCTGAATGGACATCTGGAGTAGGTCTGTGAGCCAGAACTGCCTTGGCCCATATAGAGCCACCAGAAAGATTGTAGCTTTGTCTCTTGATTTTGGAAATCATCCTGGGAATCAAGGGAATTGGTGGGAAGGCATACAAGCAAGCCCTTGTTCCACTGTATCAAGAAGCATCTGTTAGCATTCTTGGACTCAGGACTCTTGTGGAGCAAAAGCTCTTGCATTTTGCATTGTCCTTAATGGCAAAAAAGTTTCTCATGGGAATCCCCACTGATGGAATATCAGTTCTGTGGTGGATCTGTGTAATGACCATTCCTGGTTGGTCATTGACTGTCCTGATTAGGAAGTCTTCTAAGTTGTTGCTGATTCCTGGGAGGTGAAGGGATATTAGTCTTACCACACTCTGATGGTATCAATTCCAGAAATCGGTGGCCTCTTGGCAGAGGAGCAAGGAGCAGGTGCCCTGTTGCTTGTTTATGTTGTTGCATGGCTGTCATATTGTCTGTGAAGACCTGCATTATCGAGTTTGAGGACAGGCAGGAATGCCAGACAAGCTAGTCTGATGGCTCAGAGATCTAGAACATTCATATGAAGCCCCATATCATTTGGCGATCAGGTGTCTTTGATCTGCAAGTGGTCCAAGTGAGCTCCCCAACCTGTCACTGATGCATCCAATCCTTTGTTTGGGAGGACTCTGAAAACCTGATTGCAGGTTCAAGCCGCACAACCAGTTCTGCAATGACATGATGTGGTACTATGACCTTTCTGGCCATTGGATGTTTCATCGACCAATAGACAGTCTTGAGCCAGAACTGGAGGGTCCACAAGCAAAGTCTGGCAAGTGGTGTCATGTATATGCGTACCAACATGTGGCCTAGCACTGCGAGGCATATTTGTACTGTTGTAGTTAGTTGTGACATCAAATGAAGTAAGAGTCCTAGTAGCAACTAGAACCTGTCCTCAGGCAGTGCACTCTTTCTGATGTCGAGTAGATTAGCATTCATAGAGCTGCTATTATCTGCGACAGCATGAATGACAACTTTTCACAGTTCACTAGACATCTCACCCAACTGAATAGGGACAAAGCGCAGTCCTAGCTCGCTGAGGTCTTCCGTGATCAGCCAGTTGTCCAGATAGGCATTGACATGAATACCTTAACTCCTCAGGTGGGCCATTATCACCACAAGGTATTTTGTGAAGATCCTTGATGCCGTAAAGAGTCCAAATTGCCATACCTTGTACCAATTCTGATTCAATTCTATCATAAATCTCAGGTACTTACTATAGGCCAGGTGGACGGCAACATGGAAGTAAGTATACACATCCTGCATGTCAAGAGCCACAAACCAGCTCTGAGCCTGCACAGATGGACTTCATGGATTCACAGCTTCACAGATTCCAAGCCCAGAAGGGATCCTTGTGTTCATTTAGTCTGACCTCCTGTATATAATGGCACAAAGAATACCCTTTTATAAAGTTTGTGGACAATATCAAGCTGGGAGGGATTGCAAGTGCTTTGGAGGAGAGGATTAGAATTCAAAATGATCTGGACAAACTGTAGATAGAAATGTCAGAAGTAAATAGGATAAAATTTAATAAGAACTAATTCACAGGAAGGAACAATCAGTTGCACACATGCAAAATGGGAAATGGCTCCCTAGGAAGGAGTACTGTAGAAAGGGATCGGGGATTATAGTTGACCACAAGCGAAATATGAATCAACAGTGTAACACTGTTGCAAAAAAAGCAAACATTCTGAGATGTATTAGCAGGAATGTTATAAGCAAGACACAAGAAGTAATTCTTCCACTCTACTCTGCGCTGATTAGGCCTCAACTGGAGTATTGTGTCCAGTTCTAGGTGCCACATTTTAGGAAAGATGTGAACAAATTGGAGAAAGTCCAGAAGAGAGAAATAAAAATTATTAAAAAGGTCTAGAAAACATGACCTAGGAGCAAAGATTGAAAAAAGTTGGGTTTGTTTAATATGGAGAAGAGAAGACTGAGGGGGCACATTAGAGTTTTCAAGTATATAAAAGATTGTTACAAGGCAGGGGAGGGTAAAAAGTTGTTCTCCTTAATCTCCGAGAGCAGGAAAAGAAACAATGGGCTTAAATTGAAGCAACAGAGGTTTAGGTTGGACATTAGAAATAACTTCCTTCTGTGGTCAGAAGGAACTAGTCTGCAGTTGCAGTCATTCAGTCCTTTATGCTGGAGAGTGGGGGGGGGAGCATGAAGGAACCCTTATGGGACAATATTAGAGAAAAATTCCCACACTCCTGTGCAGGGCATCAGTACACATGAGTGAGATCCACATGCACAGGAGCTTGAAGGAGAATGCTTCTCCACCCTCCTGGAAGTTGACTGAACAGTGGCTGAGGTTTGCCAGAGGGCTTTGGCCGGTTCCAGTATATCCTCATTGGTGGGCAGGGTGATTTTGGTAGGGTCTGACCTAGTCAAGATGCCAAAGAGAGTTTGCGTGACTTTTCCTGAATGACTATCATTTCTATATCCAGCTTCTCCACAATACATGCTAGGAGATCCTGGAATGCCCTAAAATCATTGACTGGAGGGATGGGGGCCGAATGTACTCCCTTGTCCAATTACAGTGAAGATTCTTTTAGTGGACACTGAGGTTGTTGCTGTTCTTCCCTCAGGTCTTGGGCACTGGCCTGGCGGCTCTGATTCTGGTTTCGTGGTCCAGGCAGTGTTGCCACTGCAAAGCCTGATCTCCTCCTCTTCCGGGGTCTGTAGGAAGGGGATCAGCTATACACCTGTGCTAGGTCAGTGCCCTGTGGGGAGCACCTCCTCTGCAGGCTCTACGGTTGCTTGTGAATGATAGCAGGGAGGCTTCTCTGGTCAATGCCAGAGAAAATGCATAGACTGGTAATGATGAGGAAGAACAGTATTCCTCAAATGGCGATGCAGGGGGGTGATGTCTTGGCTCTGGTGCAGAGTCAGTAGCGATGTCACCCTCAAGGAAGATCTCGACTACTCTATGTGGATGTACTCAGCACCATGCCAGTGCCTTTGCTGGTACTGACGTCTGTGATGCCTGTCCACCCAGCATTACTCCCTTGCTGAAGGTCTTGTCCTCAAAGAAGTGGCATTTCTTCTCCTCCCTTGACAATGTCTAAAGCTGCATCTGGCCTCCGCTTGGTCTTTTCTCTCAGCTTCACCCATGTGTTGGTGTGTCGGTTCTGGGGACGGCTTTGCCATTGCCAAGGTGGTTATTGAAACTGGCTCCATCAACAGTCCTGGTGCTGGGGGGACTGGCACCAATGTAGGCAATGCCAATTTTGGTGTGTTTCACTGCCCCCCCCAACCCTTCTCGCTGCCCAGAGTATGGTGTCTACTTGAAGAGGCACTTACTGAGCAGAACCTCTCTTTGGTTCCTTGGGGGTGGATATCTCCTCCAGGTCTGAGGCAATGCTACTTGATTGCTCAAGCAAGTGAAGTTTAGCAATGAATCCCTTGACTTGCATATCCTCAATGAAAACTATTTTCACACCACACAATTATCAGGAATATAACACTTCCCCCTGCCAGAAAGGGCACTGGCTAAGCCCCTTGACAAGAAGGAAGAGTCCATCACGGGTCAGCAGAACTAATATGCTAAAAGCTTGCAGTCCACCATGGCAGTTGGTGCAAAATGTCTCTTCCTGCTTTAAGGAGGGTGTACCAGGGAGTGGGGTGTCTCCTAGTGTCTCCTTCCTTCCTTTCTTTTTTATTTTTGTGTGGAATGTCCAGATCAAGGTATTCTTCTCAAAAACACACTAATCTGGAATGAGTCTGAAGCTCAAGGAAGAGTAGGGATGCAGACACTTGCCAAGTTCTGTCTCATTGCCATTCGAGGGAACTGAGGGAGGGTCACGGCTGCTCTTCTCATTATGCCCTTGCATAGAAGCATGAAAAAGCACATGATACATGTGTGCCCCTGACAGACACTGCTATTACACAATCCAATCTTGTGTGCATCTACAGTGGAATTCACACTGACACATACTCCAAGAACAATACTTACCTTTCTGTCACCAATTCACTGTTTTCTCCTAGCCCCAACCTCTTCCCTTACCACCTTACCACAAACCTCCAACCTCAGAAAACCAATTTCCAGGCTCACAATCCTTCTTGACATCCACCACTACCAGGTTCAGAACCATACCCACTGCTTGCTGGTCCTGGAGAAGCAGGGGCAGAAGCAACAGGGAAGAACTGTGGCTACAGGGAGTGAAGTGGATGTGAAATAGTCCCAAAGAAGCCTGTATCCCCTGCCTCATCCCTCTTCTGACTGCAGTCTACGTTCTGCAGTGCCAAAGGATCCTGGTGGCACTGCATCCTCCAGGAGCTGGAGCAGCCTAGTACACCAAGAGTCCTCCAGTGGCAATAGGTGGTACAGCGCCCTGCAGCACACCAGCCACACTCACCAGTTCTGACATCACTGGTAGGGCTTAGCCCTTAATGACTGTCTCTCTCTTTCTTCCTCATACTCCCTTCCAGACTGGGGACATATTTCTTCCTCTGTCTCCTCAGCTCTAGTCCTAGGAAATGATGATCAAAGCCTAAAGCTCTCTATTATTATTGTGTTCCCAATGACTCCAGATGTTCAGCACACATACTCTCCCTGCCACTCAGTGGCATTCTGTTACCGTTTTACAGATTCCTAAACTGCAACCAAGGATCTGCTCCCAGGGAGCAATAGCCTGTATGGCATCCTTACACTTTTAATACATTATGAACTGGGTGGATGTGGGACTGAAGAAACTGCAGGCAACAATTCCATGGCAGGGACCTCTAACTTCACCCCAACACTCATTCTACGGAGTGTGGCTGAAGATGAGACATGCTCTGTGCCAAGGGCATGGGCAGAAAGATTACTCCATAGCTGTTTGTTGAATAGCATGCTCAACTCCATGGCACCAGATCAGATAGATGGACACTGGTGCATTGTGGAAGTTAGGGGTTGTGTGCAAAGGACTTGTTCTCCTGTATGATCCAAAAAGATTGTTAAACTTATACTTGATACTTCTAACCATGTTTTCCTCCAAAAGGAAGAAAAAATAACCTAGACCATAAAATGACAGTATCTGAGAGTGGACCCTTATCTGGAGTACTCTGTTTACCTGTGATCACTTCACCTAAAAATATATATTAGAGAAAATATATATTGAATGAAGTATAAAATTTTAAAGACTAAAATGAAAATTGATCAGCCCCTTTGGAGCCATTAAAAAGGCAGTAATTTCAGAACCAATAAAAAGGAAATACTTCCTTCTGCAGCACATGGAATTCCTAGAAAGAGAGAGTCAAGACAAATTCTGTGTCAGAGTTTAAGAAAAGAGGGTGAAACGTAGTAGTCAAGGAATACCAAGCAATGGTAGGTAAATAGTATAATGGCTAACAGGGGTCAGGCTAGAGACTCTTGCCTATATGCTCGGGTTCTTACTGATCGCCATATTTGGGGTCGGGAAGGAATTTTCCTCCAGGGTAGATTGGCTGAGCCTCTGGAGGTTTTTCGCCTTCCTCCGCAGCATGGGGCAGGGATCACTAGCAGGAGGGTCTCTGCCGATTGAAGTCACTAAAACCCAGGATTGGGGACTTCAACAGCAGAGTCCAGGGAAGGGGTAGGGGCGGTTTTATGGCCTGCAGCATGCAGGGGGTCAGACCAGATGATCATAATGGTCCCTTCTGACCTTAAAGTCTATGAGTCTATGAGTCTATGTTTACATAACGTGATGACAAGAATAACCAAGAGTTTAATGGTTTAGGCCTAAAGTGGAAGAAGCTGCTCAGAGGTGAGAAGGATCTCCCCTTTGCACAGCCATATACAATTGGTTAAGAACATTATGGGAGATTTTGTCCACCGTCTTCTGTGGGAGCATTAAATACTTGCCACTGCCAATCTATGTGGACAAATGATAAAATCCCGTGAACTCCAACCCTTCAATACCAGAGTTATATGAAGGATCCCTCAGACTTCATGTAACCCATATGCTCCATGTTATGGCCTTTGGGGGTGGAGGTGCATAATAATGGTGCTATACCTTCAGAGACTGACACTGATACCAATACCGTGCTCCCAGCACTTGACTTTGTGGGTTGGACTGGAGGCCCACCTCAGCCCACAATACCTGGATCTTCAAGGACACAGGAACCATACAGCAGGAGGCACAATTCCCAGCCTGAGGAAAAAAAAAAGGGGAACCCACGTGTTTTCACAGATTTTAAGGCAAGAAAGGACCATTAAAATAATCTAGTCTGACCTCCTGCATAACAAAGGCCACAGAACCTCACCCAGTAATTTTAGCATGAAGCACATAACTTCTGGTTGAGCCAGAACATATCTTTTATAAAGATATCCAGTCTTGATTAAAGACTTCCATCATATTTCTAACTAAGTTATTCTAATACACCTCTACCTCAATATAACGCTGTCTTCAGGAGCCAAAACAATCTTAACGTGTTATAGGTGAAACCGCGTTATATCGAACTTGCTTTGATCCACCGGAGTGCGCAGCCCCGCCCCTCTGGAGCGCTGCTTTACCGCGCGTTATATCCGAATTCGTGTTATATCAGGTCGCATTATATCGGGGTAGAGGTGTAGTTAATTACCCCCACTGTTAAAGATGTGCACCTTATTTCTAGTCTGAATTTGTTCACCTTCAGTTTCCAATCACTGGATCTTGTTATGCCCTTTTCTGCTAGAATAGGGCCACCTACTATGAGAAATCTCTTCCCCATGTGAGTACCATAGGCGTGCGCAGCACATTTCATTAGGGTGTGTACCCAGGGAGTCCCGCCCTAGCCCCGCCCCCATCCTGCCCCCATCCACTCCCTCCTACTTCCCGCCCCCTGACTGCCCCCCTCAGAACCTCCAAGCCCCCCTGCTCCTTGTCCCCTGACTACCACCTCCTGGGACCCCTGCCCCTAACTGCCCCCCAGAACCCCACCCCCTAAGCCTCCCTGCTCCTTGTCCCCTGACTGCCCCCCTAGAACCCTACCCCCTACCTGTCCCCTGACTGCCCCGACCCTTATCCACACCCCTGCCCCCAGACAGGCCCCTAGGACTCCCACGCCTATCCAACCGCTCCCCGCCCCCTGACAGGACCCTTAGAACTCCCGACCCATACAACGCCCTCTGCTCCCTGCCTGCCCCAACCCCTCTCCACACCCCTGCCTCCTGACAGGCCCCCCCCCAGAACTCCCGACTCAGTCAACCCCACCCCCAGCTCCTTGTCCCCTGACCACCCCCTCCAGAGACCCCCCCCACCCTANCCCCCCCCCCCCCCCCCTCCCCCCCCCCCCCCCCACCCCCCCCCCCCCCCCCCCCCCCCCACCTGCCCCCCCCAGGACCCTCCTTGCTCCCTGTCCCCTGACTGCCCTGATCCCTATCCATCCCCCACCCCTGACAGACCCCGGGACTCCCATGCCCCATCCAACCCCCCCTCCTCCCTGACTGACCCCTCCAGAGACCCCCCACCCCTAACCACCCCCCTGGGATCTCACCCCCATCCAACCCACCCTGCTCCCGGTCCCCTGACTCTCCCCACCCCTTATCCAACTAGGGCCGGCTCCAGGGTTTCTGTCGCCCCAAGCGGCAAAAAAAAAAATAAGCCACGGCAGCGCGATCGTGCCGCTCCACTCTTCAGCAGCAATTCGGCAGCAGGTCCTTCACTCAGAGAGGGACTTGCCGCCAAATTGCCGTTCAAGACCCAGACGTGCCACCCCAATAGCAGCCGGAGTGCCGCCCCTTAGTATTAGCCCCCCACCTGCCTAAGGCTCTGGGATGGAGTTTGGGTGGGGGAGGGAGTCTGGGTGCAGGCTCTGGGATGGAGTTTGGGTGCTGGGTGCAGGCTCCAGGCTGGGGCAGGGGGTCGGTGTGCAGGAGGGGGTGAGGGCTGCAGGCTCTGGGAGGGAGTTTGAAAGTGGGAGGGGGTGCAGAGGGAGGGGGTGCAGGCTCTGGGAGGGAGTTTGGGGGGCAAAAAGGGGTGTGTGGGAAGGGGGAGGGGGTGCATGCTCTGGGAGGGAGTTTGGGGATAGGAGGGGGTGCAGGGGTGAGGGCTGAGGATGAGGGGTTCATGATGCAGGAGGGGGCTCAGGGCAGGGGCAGAGGACTAGGGTGGATGAGGGCTGGGGATGAGGGGTTTGGGGTGTTGGAGAGGCTCAGGGCTAGGGCGGAAGGGCAGGGTAAGGGCAGCCTGCCCTGCCATAAGGGGATGGGGGGCACTAGGATCCTGGGGCTGCAGACAGCAGTTGAGTAGGAATGTGCTACACCAGCAGCACAAGCAGGAACAGGAGAGGCGCACGCTGCTTTCTTTCAGGCAGGGACGCTCTGGGGTCGGGGTGGGGGAGACCCGCGGGGGGGTGGTAGGCAAGAGGGGGGGGAGGGATAGCTCAGTGGTTTGAGCATTGGCCTGCTAAACCCAGGGTTGTGAGTTCAATCCTTGAGGGGGCCACTTAGGGATCTGGGGCAAAATCAGTACTTGGTCCTGCTAGTGAAGGCAGGGGGCTGGACTCGATGACCTTTCAAGGTCCCTTCCAGTTCTAGGAGATGGGATATCTCCATTAATTTAAGACCCACTGGGGGGTGGCAGGCGGGGGCCGGCCTGGGAAGGCAGGGGAGGGGCCAGCAGCTTGCTGCTGCCAGGAGAGTGGAGCCATTTGTCCACCCGTGCATTAGGGTGTGCCCGTGCACATCCGGCACACCCCGTGCGCACGCCGATGGTGAGTACCTGAAGACTATGATCCAGTCACCTCTTAATCTTAGGCTAGGTCTACATTAGAAATGCTACATTAGCACAGCTGCAGTGCTGCAGCTGCACTGCTGTAGCATTATAGTGTAGACACAACAGCGACAGAAGGGGTTCTTCTGTCACTGTAGTAAATCCATTTCTCCAAGAGGTAGTAGCTAGGTTGACCTAGTGCTGTCTATATTAGGAGTTAGGTCAGCTTAACTACGTCCCTAAAGCATAGTGATGTAGCTGGGTCGACCTAACTTTCTAGTATAGATCAGCCCTTAGATAGATAAACATTGGATAAGTATCCTTGCCGTCAAGTTAAAGAAGTATGGGCTGGATGAATGGACTGTAAGGTGGATAGAAAGCTGGCTAGATCGTTGGGCTCAACGGGTAGTGATCAATGGCTCCATGTCTAGTTGGCAGCCGGTTTCAAGCGGAGTGCCCCAAGGGTGGGTCCTGGGGCCGGTTTTGTTTAATATCTTTATTAATGATCTGGAGGATGGTGTGGACTGCACTCTCAGCAAGTTTGCAGATGACACTAAACTGGGAGGCGTAGTAGATACACTGGAGGGTAGGGATCGGATACAGAGGGACCTAGACAAATTAGAGGATTGGGCCAAAAGAAACCTGATGAGGTTCAACAAGGACAAGTGCAGAGTCCTGTACTTAGGACGGAAGAATCCTATGCACTGCTACAGACTAGGGACCGAATTACTAGGTAGCAGTTCTGCAGAAAAGGACCTAGGGGGTCACAGTGGACAAGAAACTGGATATGAGTCAACAGTATGCTCTTGTTGCCAAGAAGGCTAACGGCATTTTGGGCTGTATAAGTAGGGACATTGCAGCAGATCGAGGAACGTGATCGTTCCCCTTTATTCGACATTGGTGAGGCCTCATCTGGAGTACTGTGTCCAGTTTTGGGCCCCACACTACAAGAAGGATGTGGAAAAATTGGAAAGAGTCCAGTGGAGGGCAACAAAACTGATTAGGGGGCTGGAGCACATGACTTATGAGGAGAGGCTGAGGGAACTGGGATTGTTTAGTCTCCAGAAGAGAAGAATGAGGGGGGATTTGATAGCTGCTTTCAACTACCTAAAGGGGGGTTCCAAAGAGGATGGAGCTCGGCTGTTCTCAGTGGTAGCAGATGACAGAACAAGGAGCAATGGTCTCAAGTTGCAGTGGGGGAGGTCTAGGTTGGATATTAAGAAACACTATTTCACTAGGAGGGTGGTGAAGCACTAGAATGCGTTACCTAGGGAGGTGGTGGAATCTCCTTTCTTGGAGGTTTTTAAGGCCCGGCTTGACAAAGCCCTGGCTGGGATGAGTTAGTTGGGAATTGGTCCTGCTTTGAGCAGGGGGTTGCACTAGATGACCTCCTGAGGTCCCTTCCAACCCTGATATTCTATGATTCTATGATAAGGGTAAATCTCAAAGGACAATAATTCAGTAGCATAACTCAATGGTCAGACAGAGCCCAATATTAACACAAATATTATAATACTAGCATTATAACAACAACAAAGAAGTGTGTAGCGTGATCTCTACTGCACACAGTCTCAGAACTGGCCAGTAAAACATTTATACACTGGTAATATAGAATTACAAAAGTTAATCCTGCTAATTCTCTGCTTGCCTAGTCAAAGATGAGCCTCTAGATAGCATGAGTGCGGAACAACAACATCTATTTGTATGCATTAGGGCTCCTGAACTGGGTCAGTGGTCCTGACACACAGAGTAATACGTACCCTGTTTGACTCCAGTAGAGTGCTACTAACAAAAAAGGAAGAGCAAACTCTGACTCTCTCCCACTCATACAATCCCCAAAGCAATATCATCTTGCATGCCGAGCTCAGAAGAGAAGAAGTTGGGTTCAGAGTTGGCCCTCCATTCTTATTACCTGCATGCTGCAGTTCCGGATAATGATGCTGGTCCACTGATCTGTCTGGGTTGGCTCAGCACTGCCAATTATGGCCAGAGCCTGTGGGCTGCTCACCCCTTGGAGGGCCTGGTACAGCTTCTCCTGAAAGTAGCTACAGTTTCCATCCTCCATTGTTTGGGATATGCTGGAAATGAGACAGAACACGTCTTTGGCAGTCTGAGTCCTTTGGAGCAAAGAAGCCACTTCTTAATACAGAGCATTTTTCCTCAGTAATGATCCCATTTCAAGGTGTCTACTTCTTTGGTAATGACTGCAAGGAGGAATTTTGGAAATGTTAGTGTTCAATTCTGTATGGATTCAGCCCATGTCCTCCATGAAAGTAGAAGGGAGAAGAAGAGTGCACAAAACACTGACAGTGATTTGCTGCATGTTGAGGAGACTGATGGAGTGCCTCAGATATCCTGTCACCCTGGTTTTTTTGTTTGTTTGTTTGTTGGAGGAGGAGGGTATCTCCACTATCACCAGGAAGAGAATGAACCAAATTATTGACCCTGTAAATCATGGAGTAGGAATATCACTTCCTATAGTATCAGAAGGGTAGCCGTGTTAGTCTGGATCTGTAAAAAGCAGAATGCCGACGAAGTGGGCATTCACCCATGAAAGCTTATGCTCTAATACATCTGTTAGTCTTAAAGGTGCCACAGGACTCTCTTTTTACTTCCTAGAGTACTTCATTATAATGAAGGCTTGCCAGAATTTATTTTTTATACACACACACACACACACACACACACACAAAATTTAAGTACATCAGAAGCAGGAAGCCTGCCACTGGATAATCGAAGTGCTAAAGGAGTACTCCAAACAGACAAGGCCGTTGCGGAGAAGCTAAGTGAATTCTTTGCATCAGTCCTCACTGCAGAAGATGGAAGGGAGATTCCCACACCTGAGCCATTCTTTTAAGGTGACAAATCTGAGGGACTGTCCCAGATTGAGGTGTCAATAGAGGAGGTTTTAGAACAAACAAGTTAAACAGTAATAAGTCACTAGCACCAGACCGTACTCACCCAAGGTGGTATTCTCTTCAATTCTTCCTGTCAAAGGTAGGGGCCCGGGCAGAAACAGATGCATCATGGAGGTGAATGCCTGGCTGCGAAGATGGTGTCACCAGGAGGGCTTTGGCTTCCTTGACCACGGGATGCTATTCGAGGAAGGACTGCTAGGCGGAGATGGCGTTCACCTTTCGAGGAGGGGAAAGATCCTATTTGGACACAGACTGGCTAACCTAGTGAGGAGGGCTTTAAACTAGGTTTGACGGGGACAGGTGAGCAAAGCCCGCAGGTAAGTGGGGAACATGGAGACCTGGGAGATGGGTCAGAAACAAGAGGGAGTGTGGGCTATAATGGCAGAGAGAAAGGAGGGTCAGGACAAAACTGGGAGGCAAGATCGAATCAGTATCTTAGATGCCTATATACAAATGCGAGAAGTATGGGTAATAAGCAGGAAGAACTGGAAGTGCTAATACATAAATACAGCTATGACACTGTTGGCATCACTGAAACTTGGTGGGATAATACACATGACTGGAATGTTGGTGTGGATGGGTACAGCTTGCTCAGGAAGGATAGACGGGAAAAAGGGAGGAGGTGTTGCCTTATATATTAAAAATGTACACACATTTTGGTGGAGATGGAAGTGTTGAGAATCTCTGGGTTAGGCTAAAAGGGGTAAAAAACAAGGGTGATGTCATGCTAGGAGTCTACTACAGGCCACCTAACCAGGTGGAAGAGGTGGATGAGGCTTTTTTTAAACAACTAACAAAATCATCCAAAGCCCAAGATTTGGAAGTGATGAGGGACTTCAACTACCCAAATATATGTTGGGAAAATAACACAGCGGGGCACAGACTATCCAACAAATTCTTGGACTGCATTGCAGACAACTTTTTATTTCAGAAGATTGAAAAAGCTACTGGGGGGAAGCTGTTCTAGACTTGATTTTAACAAATAGGGTGGAACTCATTGAGAATTTGAAAGTAGAAGGCAGCTTGGGTGAAAGTGATCATGAAATCATAGAGTTTGAAATTCTAAGGAAAGGTAGAAGGGAGTACAGCAAAATAGAGACAATGGATTTCAGGAAGGCGGATTTTGGTAAGCTCAGAAAGCTGATAGGTAAGGTCCCATGGGAATCAAGACTGAGGGGAAAAACAACTGAGGAGAGTTGGTAGTTTTTCAAAGGGACACTATTAAGGTCCCAAAAGCAAGCTATTCCGCTGGTTAGGAAAGATAGAAAATGTGGCAAAAGACCACCTTGGTTTAACCACGAGGTCTTGCATGATCTACAAAATAAAAAAGAGTCATATAAAAAATGGAAACTAGGACAGATTACAAAGAATGAATATAGGCAAACAACACAGGAATGCAGGGGCAAGATTAGAAAGGCAAAGGCACAAAATGAGCTCAAACTAGCTACGGGAATAAAGGGAAACAAGAAGACTTTTTATCAATACATTAGAAGCAAGAGGAAGACCAAAGACAGGGTAGGCCCATTGCTCAGTGAAGAGGGAGAAACAGTAACAGGAAACTTGGAAATGGCAGAGATGCTTAATGATTTCTTTGTTTCGGTCTTCGAGAAGTCTGAAAGAATGCCTAACCTAGTGAATGCTAATGGGAAGGGGGTAGGTTTAGCAGATAAAATAAAAAAAGAACAAGTTAAAAATCACTTGGAAAAGTTAGATGCCTGCAAGTCACCAGGACCTGATGAAATGCATCCTAGAATACTCAAGGAGCTAATAGAGGAGGTATCTGAGCCTCTAGCTATTATCTTTGGAAAATCATGGGACATGGGAGAGATTCCAGAAGACTGGAAAAGGGCAAATATAATGCCAATCTATAAAAAGGGAAATAAAAACAACCCAGGAAACTACAGACCAGTTAGTTTAACTTCTGTGCCAGGGAAGATAATGGAGCAAGTAATTAAGGAAATCATCTGCAAACACTTGGAAGGTGGTAAGGTGATAGGGAATAGCCAGCATGGATTTGTAAAGAACAAATCGTGTCAAACCAATCTGATAGCTTTCTTTGATAGGATAATGAGCCTTGTGGATAAGGGAAAAGCTGTGGATGTGGTATACCTAGACTTTAGTAAGGCATTTGATACAGTCTCGCATGATATTCTTATCGATAAACTAGGCAAATACAATTTAGATGGGGCTACTATAAGGTGGGTGCATAACTGGCTGGATAACCGTACTCAGAGTTGTTATTAATGGTTCCCAATCCTGCTGGAAAGGCATAACGAGTGGGGTTCCGCAGGGGTCTGTTTTGGAACCGGCTGTTCAATATCTTCATTAACGACTTAGATATTGGCATAGAAAGTACGCTTATTAAGTTTGCAGATGATACCAAACTGGGAGGGATTGCAACTGCTTTGGAGGACAGGGTCATAATTCAAAATGATCTGGACAAATTGGAGAAATGGTCTGAGGTAAACAGGATGAAGTTTAACAAAGACAAATGCAAAGTGCTCCACTTAGGAAGGAACAAATCAGTTTCACACATACAGAATGGGAAGAGACTGTCTAGGAAGGAGTACGGCAGAAAGAGATCTAGGGGTTACAGTGGACCACAAGCTAAATATGAGTCAACAGTGTGATGCTGTTACAAAAAAAGCAAACCTGATTCTGGGATGTATTAAAAGGTGTGTTATGAGCAAGACACGAGAAGTCATTCTTCCACTCTACTCTGCGCTGGTTAGGCCTCAACTGGAGTATTGTGTCCAGTTCTGGGCACCGCATTTCAAGAAAGATGTGGAGAAATTGGAGAGGGTCCAGAGAAGAGCAACAAGAATGATTAAAGGTCTTGAGAACATGACCTGTGAAGGAAGGCTGAAAGAATTAGGTTTGTTTAGTTTGGAAAAGAGAAGACAGAGGGGACATGATAGCAGTTTTCAGGTATCTAAAAGGGTGTCATAAGGAGGAGGGAGAAAACTTGTTCACCTTAGCCTCTAAGGATAGAACAAGAAGCAATGGGCTTAAACTGCAGCAAGGGAGGTCTAGGTTGGACATTAGGAAAAAGTTCCTAACTGTCAGGGTGGTTAAACACTGGAATAAATTGCCTAGGGATGTTGTGGAATCTCCGTCTCTGGAGATATTTAAGAGTAGGTTAGATAAATGTCTATCAGGGATGGTCTCGACAGTATTTGGTTCTGCCATGCGGGCAGGGGACTGGACTCGATGACCTCTCGAGGTCCCTTCCAGTCCTAGAATCTATGAATCTATACGAATCTATGAAAGAGTTCTGAAGGAATTCAAAGATGAAATTGCAAAACTACAAAGTGTGGTATGTAACCTATCATTTAAATCAACTGTTGTACCAGATGACTGGAGGATAGCTAACATGACACCAATTTTTTAAAAAGGCTCCAGATTTGGTCCTGGCAATTACAGGCCAGTAAGCCAAAATTCAGAACCAGGCAAATTGATTGAAACTATAGTAAAGAACTGACTGATCAGACACATAGATGAACAGGTTTTGTTGGGAAAGAGTCAACATAGCTTTTGTAAAGGGAAATCATGCCTCACCAATCTATTAGAATTATTTGAGGGGGTCAACAAACATGTGGACAAGGGTAAGCCAGTGGAAACAGTCCACTTAGACTTTCAGAAAGCCTTTGACAAAGTCCCTCAGCAAAGGCTCTTAAGCAAAGTAAGCCGGCATGGGATAAGAAGGAAGGTCCTCTCATGGATCAGTAACTGGTTAAAAGACAGGAAACAAAGGGTCAGACTAAATGGTCAGTTTTCAGAATGGGGAGAGGTAAATAGTGATGTCCCCCAGGGATCTGTACTTGGACCAGTGCTGTTCAACGTATTCATAAATTATCTGGAAAAAGGCGTAAACAGTGAGGTGACAAGTTTGCCAATAATACAAAATTACTCAAGATAATGCAGCCCAAAGCAGATTTTGAAGAGTTACAAAGGGATCTCACAAAACTGGGTGACTGGGCAACAAAATGGCAGATGAAATTTAGTGTTGATAAATGCAAAGTAATGAACAGTGGGGAAAATAATCCCAACTATACGTACAAAATGAGGGGGTCTAAATTAGCTGTTACCACTCCAAAAAAAAGAGAGAGAGATCTTAAAGTCATCATGGATAGTTCTCTGAAAACATCTGCTCAGTGTGCAGCGGCAGTCAAAAAAAGTGAACAAGATGCTAGGAACCATTAGGAATGGGATAGATAATAAGAGAGAAAAGATCATACTGTCACTATATAAATCCATGGTAGGACCACACTTTGAATACTGCAGTTTTGGTCACCCCATCTCATAAAAAGATACATTAGAAATGAAAAAGGTACAGAGAGGGGCAACAAAAATGATAAGGGGTATGGAGCAGCTTCCACACAAAGACAGATTAAAAAGCTTGGAAACGAGATGACTAAGGGGGAGATATAAAATCATGAATGATGTGGAGAATGGGAACATGGAAGTGTGATTTACACCCTCACCTAACACAAGAACCAAAATTTCTCAATGACATAAATAGGCAGCAGGTTTAAAACAAAACATAAGGAAGTACTTCTTCACACAACGCAAAGTCAATCTGTGGAACATGTCAGTGGATGTGCTGAAGGCGAGAAGTATAACTGAGTTCAAAAAATAATTAAATATGTTCATGGAGGATAGGTCCATCAATGGCTATTATCCAAGATGGGCAGGGATGCAACCCTATGCTCTGGGTGTCCCTAAACCTCTGACTGCCAGATGTTGGGATTGGAGACAGGACGGATCACTTGATGATTGCCTTGTTCTGTTCATTCCCTCTGAAGCATCTGGCATTGAGCACTGTCAGAAAACAGGATACTTCGGGTATATGGACCATTGGTCTGACCATTCCTATGTTATTTTACACACACACACACACACACACACACACACCCCACTTTACAGAAATCAATTTTTATTTTTAAGGATTTTTCTCAATTTTCTCCATTTAAATTTGCACAGTTGTGGAAAATTATGGGGTTGTGGTCAGACAATGACAGCAGTGTGACTTTGCACTCCATATGTTTTATGGAAATATGCTTATGAGTGTGAATATGATGTAACTGGAATATACTTTATGCAAGAGGTCTCTTGTAAGGTAGCATAACAAAGGTTACAACCTACTGAATATATTTCTCCTGTTTTTATGCATGTATCATTCTTGTATCTGAAGCTAGAAATATGAAGTATAACTCTGAAGTCCTATTGTAATTATGCAAAATGTGGGCGATTAATGGTGGTTTAGAATCTTGATGGCTCTCCTTGACTAGGACAATTGTTTGAAAATGGTTTATTTACCTGCAAACCTTCTTGTGTACATGTGGGCCAACCCAGGAAGAATGGAGACAAGGGGTCTTACAGTGACATGTGATCATGTCACATAATACTGGAATCTACCTTAATCCTAGTACTTTTCCATTGATGAGGCAGTGGTGGGGACAAGCATAAACAAAATATTCCCGCCTTGTGCAAAAGCTATAAAAGGGGGTGTAGCAAGACAACGGGGGCTGCCAGTCATGAGAAAACCCCTGCTTACCACCTGAGATGTCTGCTGGGTCTAACAAAGACTGTACTGGGGAAAGGATTGGGCCCAGACTAGGAAGGGGTCTTGTCTGTGAAAGAAGCTTATTGGAACATCTTTGAGGGCGAGATATTACCTGTAATCAGTTTCTTAATGTATTAGGCTTAGACTTGCGAGTTTGTTTTATTTTGCTTTTGTGACTTATTTTGTTCTGGCTGTTATTACTTGAAACCACTTAAATCCTACTTTTTATACTTAATGAAATCACTTTTGTTTATTAGTAAACCCAGAGTAAGTGATTAATACCGGGGGGGAGCAAACAGCTGTGCATATCTCTCTATCAGTGTTATAGAGGGCAGACAATTTATGAATTTACCCTGTATAAGCTTTATACAGAGTAAAACGGATTTATTTGGGATTTGAATCCCATTGGGAGCTGAGTGTCTGGGTGCTGGAGACAGGTAACATGCTGAGTTGTTTTTAGTTAAAGTCTGCAGCTTTGGGGACACGGCCTAGACCCTGGGTCTGTGTTGCAGCAGGCTAGTGTGTCTGACTCAACAAGGCGGGGTTCTGGAGTCCCAAGGTGTCAGGGAAAATGGGCTCAAAGGTAATTTCAGTACATCGGGTGACAGTCCCAAGGGGATCTCTGTGACCGAACCCATCACAAGCAGATCTTGAGATTCAAAAAATTCAAGCTTTATAACCATTAAAACACACATTGTCAACATCACATGTCAAAACATACAAAGTAAATAGCTTCAAGTCAAACTCTTAAGTAGCACTTGTTTTACTTTGCCTATCTGTAAATGTCCATTATTATCAATGGAAATATTTTTCATCAGTTTGTGTGTATATGGTGCAAAATGGATCTTTAGTGATACTGAATAATAAAAATCTAATCCTTTCAAGACTAATTATACTACTACTCCTCGAATCCAAGCCCTGCATTCCTGTATTGTGCTGTGAAATACATGCTTAGAACTGGAGGCTCAGAACCTCTCCGACAGACCTCCACAATTAATAGTGTTCAAGATGCTCTGACGGGCCCCCTCTTGTAGAGGTTCCTTGTCTCTAGTGATGCTCAAACCCTTCAAGCATGTGTGGGAGAGATGATCCGAGTCCCATGTGGGGAATTACGACGAAGATACTACATGAGCTCTACAGCACAACCTGAGCCCTGCAAACCCTGTGTGGCAATGACAGGAGAGGGTGCTACCCAAGCCTTGCAAACTTGTCTGAGGATTGGGGATGAAGGAATGGTGGAAATAGTTACCTGAGCTGGCAGCTTGTCCTCACATTCATTCCAAACTGTACCTTGTACCTGAGAGTCTGAGAGCATATTCCATCACCCTGGCTCTGTAAGATAGTTACCTGAGGGAAGGGGCTATGTGTCAAGAAGTCAAATAGAAGAGAAGTTAAACAGCATGGGTTACTAAACCAGTCCTCAACAAGATCATCCTTTAATTAGTAGCAATCTCCTACCAACAGTGCCAGTTATTGTAGCACATGTACCTAACCCACCCCTAACCAAGTTAACCACTGTGACCAAAGAAATACCCACCCAAACATGCCAGTGACACCCTCAACAAAGTTAGAGAATCCCTAAAATCCCCCTTAACTCTTACACATGATTCCAATCCAGTCATGGTCAAGACACCTTCAATATTATTATCAGTTATTTGTTTCCAGCAGTGCTTTCCAATGCTTCCCAAACATGGTCCTTTCTCTGAAGAAATACACAGAGAAATGGACAGAGGGTACAGGAAAGCACCCAAAGTGGAACATGGCTATCTCTTGGCAGATACTCAAAAAACCAAACAAGCACTGTGTTAACTACATAGATATTCCTTAGACATTCACAATGTTGCTATAATCATCCGGTTAATTTCTTGTAGAAGTGGGTCTTCAGGAGGGAGCTGAACAGGGAGAGGGTGATGACCTAATGGATGAGCTTAGGGAAGGTGTTTCATGTGTAGAGGAACGTCTGGAGATCCCTGTCAAAGAACCTTTCCCATTATCCCCAAGGGAAAGGTTAGACAAAAGCTGCAATGTGACACTCACGTAACACTTCCCCAGTTAATCCAAAATCTAAAGGGTACAGCCATACTAGAAGGTGATGGTGACAGGTAAAACCTGATATCAGAAAGGATACTTGCTGCCTGGCACCACTGTTTAGAGACAAGAGTGGTGCCCCAATGATATAGCCAGGGTTTCCACTTCTTGGCAAGGTATACGAAGGGGTCCTGCTCTGCTGAGAGGCAAGCAGAAGAGAAAAGCAAGAGAGAAGGAAAGAAAATGTTACAAAGGGAAGTGACACCATCAGCACCAGGTAGATCAGACCTTCATTCAGCACAACTGATTAAATTTTTTTTTAAGATAAATAGATATATATTTTATAAATGGAGATATCCTATCTCCTAGAACTGGAAGGGACCTTGAAAGGTCATTGAGTCCAGCCCCGTGCCTTCACTAGCAGGACCAAGTACTGATTTTGCTCCAGATCCCTAAGTGGCCCCCTCAATGATTGAACTCACAACCCTGGGTTTAGCAGGCCAATGCTCAAACCACTGAGCTATCCCTCCCACCCCAAACAATTCAGCCATGGGATAAACAGGAAAACTCTTTTTCAGACAAGGGAGTCAAGCCTACTTATGGCAGGGCTGAGTGTGACTAAAGGTGTTTTTTTTTTTAAATCACCCTATTAAAAGTCTCATTAAAAACAAAACCCCTATCTCGGTCTGTCTCAGAATCCTCTTCCATACTTAACCAGCACCTCTGCAACCTAGGAGCTGGCAAGCCAAACTGCAGCCTGCCCTGACACTTGGGTACCCATGCCCCAGAGACAGTTACTGAAGCATCAGACTCACACTGCCTAAGATTTTTCTGCAACAAAGTGTACTAGAGCCTGAGGAATTCTATAATCACACTTATGATCCATGTTACGCTGTCTCCATAGGGAGTTAGGTGGTTCTCCAGAAATGAACTTATTTACTTGTAACCCAGTTTCTTTGAGATGGATGCTACATATTCAACTCATTGGAATGCTCCGAGTGGTGCGACCTAAACTGTAAAATTCTACTAGCAGTAGCAGTTGGAGCGGCCACATGCCTCCCTTGCCTCCTTCCCCTCCCAAACTCTGGACATTCCAGGGCAAGGCTTAAAAAGGAGTGTGGCAGTCACCCGCCTCAGTGCCTTCCCCCGTGACCCCAAGCCTTTTGGTAAGTAGGGCTCTGAGGCAGTGGGGAAAGGGAGGCATGTAGTATGACTATGCAGAGTCCATCTCAAAGAACCTTGGTCACACATAAGTAACCCTCGTTTCTTCCTTTGAGTGTCTTCTGCATATTCCCACTCATGGCATATATTAATAAACAGTACTTTGACCTGGGATGGTAGGACCCAAAGTTCTAGTTAAACAAGGAATACCCTACCAAACTTCGCCTCCGATCTAGATTCCAAGTCTAAAGAGTAATGTTTAGTAAAAATGTGGACAGTACTCCAAGTTGTTGCTCTACCTGTCTCTACGAGAGGAATATGTCTAGGGAAAGCCATGCAAGTTGACTTTGATCTAGTTGAATGAGTTTTGATGCTTTGAGGAAAGGATAATCTCTTCGATCGCATGCTCTGGATGTCCCTGAGCCTCTGATTGCCAGAAGCTGGGACAGGACGACAGGGGATGGATCACTTAATAATTGCCCTGTTCTGTTCATTCCCTCTGAAGCATCTGACATTGGTCACTGTCAGAAGACAGGATACTGGGCCTAGATGGACCATTGGTCTGACCCAGTATGGCTGTTCTTATGTTCTTATTAATCTTATAAATTGAGCATAAGAACATAAATACCTAGCCTAACCCGCCTAGAATGTGTACAGAAACGCCTTTACCCTTGTTTTTTGGTCTCTAAGCTCTAAACAGCCTTGAGCACGGTCTAAATTGTTTAGCCCTGTCTAACACCATGTCTACACTTACAAGTTTACAGCACCACAGCTGTATCGATACAGTTGTGCTGCTGTAAGAGCACTCGTGTAGCTGCATTATGCCGACAAGAGAGAGCTCTCCCATCAACATAATAAAACCAGCTCAATGAGCGAGGGTAGCTATGTCAGCGAGAGAGCATCTCCTACCGACATGGAGCTGTGCAAATAAGCACTTATGGTGGCAAAACTTATGTCGTCCAGGAGTGTGTTTTTTCACACCCCTGAGTGATAAACGTTTTGCCAACGTAAGTGCTAGTGTAGACATGGCCTAAGTAAAAAGATAATGCTCTCCTCATAACTAATATGTGTAATTTAACTTCCCCATCATGAGTATGGGGCTTGGAGGAAAAAATGGTAAAACTATAGATTGTTCTATGTCAAAATTGGAGCCTATTTTTGGTAAAAACTTAGAATGAATGCAAAGAACCACATTATCCTTATGAAACACACTGAATGGTGGATCAGCATTAATGCATGCAATTGACTTATGCACCTGGCAGAAGGGATTGCTAAAACAGAGTTTTTACAGATAGGTGAAATAAAGACCAGCTCCCTAGAGCAGGGGAGGGCAAACTTTTTGGCCCAAGGGCCACATCTGGGTATGGAAATTGTATGGTGGGCCATGAATGTTCATGAAATTGGGAATTGGGGTGTGGGAGGGGGCTCCGGGCTGAGACATGGGTGCAGGGGGGACGGGGGGTAGAGATCCAGCTGGGGGTACAGGCTCTGGGGTGGGACTGGGGATGAGGGGTTGGGGGTGCAGGAGGGTGCTCTGAGCTGGGACCAAGGGGTTTGGCGGGCAGGAGGGGGATCAGTGCGGGATAAGGAGTACAGGCTCCAGGCAGCGCTTACCTCAAGCAGCTCCTGGAAGCAGCGGCATGTCCCCCCTCTGGGTCCTACACCGAGGCACAGCCAAGCGGCTCGGTGAACTGCCCCGTCCGCAGACGTCACCCCTGCAGCTCCCATTGGCCATAGTTCCCGGCCAATGGGAGCTACGGGGGCGGCGTTTGGGGCAGAGTTCAGAGCCCTCTGGCTGTCCCTACGCATAGGAGCCAGAGGGGGGACATGCCGCTGCTTCTGGGAGCCACGCGGAGCCACAGCATGCGCAAAGCAGGGCAAGCCCCTGGCTGAAGCTCTGGAGCAGGGCAAGCCTTGGACCCCGCTCCCCGGCAGGAGCACGAGGGCCGGATTAAAACGTCTGAAGGGCTGGATGCAGCCCCCAGGCTGTAGTTTGCCCACCCCTGTCCTAGAGGTTCAAAGGGAAGTCTCATTATTTATGCTAGTAATACATTCAGATCCTAGAAGGGCATAGGAATTCTTATTGGAGGATACAAATTATAGGATACAAAATTGGAGGATACAAAGGCCTTTTAAAAACCTCTAAATTTCATCATTAGTAAAAACTGATTTTCCCTCTACGGATACATGATATGGCCGAGAGATTAATCTTAACTGAAGATAATGAAAGAGGTGTCTTCTTAAGATACAATTAATGCTAATATATAATTAATTGATGCCATATAAGGATCCACATTATACATGGAAATCCACAATAGAAACCTATTCCATTTAAGACTACAGCACATCCATGTGAATTCCTTTCTAGAATTAACAGTACAATGTGTACTTCTAATAAAAGGCTTTCTTCTAGCACCTCTAAAGGTCTATTCCTCATGCAGTCAAGAGAAGGGACTGAAAGTTCAGATGATAGACCTTCCCTTTTTTATTGCATCAACAAGTCCAATATCAGTGATAAAGGTTCCACTAATCCTAGTGACACATGTACCAAAGCCGGCTACCATTGCTGTCTGGGTCATGCTGGTGCTATTCAAATCACCCAGGCTTTGCCCTGTCTTATCTTGTTTATCATTCTCTGAATGAGGGGAAATGAGGGAAAAGAATTCCTTAGGCCCTGACTCCCCTGTATTAGAAAAGTGTTCAGTACCGATTCCTTGTTTCTGCCTGCCCTAGAACAATAGCTCTGATATTTCCTGTTGCTGCGGGATGCAAACAAGTCTATTATTGGGTTCCCCCCATAAACAGAAGGGGTGATTCACTACTTCTTCCTTCCATTCGTGGATCTGACCTGATGATCTACTCAGATGATTTACAAGAGTGTTCTGTTCTCCTGCCATGTGAATTGCTACTGGATTCATATAATGTTCTATAGAGTACTTAATAAGACTCTTGGCCTCCCTGCATAATTCCACAGAATGAGTCCCCCGCTTGCTTGTTTAGATAATATAATGCTGTCCTAGCGTAGGTTACTACCTCAACTGCTTTGTTTTTGATTTGAAGTAGAAAAGGCCAGAGAGCTAATCTGATTGCTCTCAGTTCTAAAATATTGTTATGTACATTCCTTTCCTTTAGTGACCAATGATCTCTTTCCAACGATTCATTGTTCAAATGGGTTCCCCATCCTGAGGTAGGAGCATCGGTGATCACTATGACTGATGTTATGGGGGACAGAAAAGTGTACACTTCATTGCATTTTGATTGTCTGTCCATCCCATTAGCACTTGTTGTGGAATTAATATTTTTCAATGCACATAATCTACACTGGTTCATAGTTCTTTGCTAACCAGTGCTGAAGGTCTCTCATCTGAAGATGAGCATAAGGAGTCACTGCTGTGGTTAATGCCAATAGACCCAGCAACTGAATGGTTGTCTTGGTAACTGGAAGAGGAGATATGTTTATTTTGATATATCTCACCTCTGGGAGAAAAGCTCTCTCCACAGATAAATGCAAGATTGCTCCTATAAAGAGTCCCTTGAGTAGGGTTTAGACATGACTTTTCCCAATTTATCTGTAATCCCAGATTGACAAACGGTGAACATATCTGATATACATGTAGTAAGATCCCTTCCTTGGATGACACTTTTATTAACCAGTCGTCTAGGTATGGATATACATACATCCCCTGCCTTCTTAGGATCATAGAATATCAGGGTTGGAAGGGACCTCAGGAGATCATCTAGTCCAACCCCCTGCTCAAAGCAGGACCAATCCCCAACTAAATCATCCCAGCCAGGGCTTTGTCAAGCCTGACCTTAAAAACCTCCAAGGAAGTAGATCCCACCATCTCCCTAGGTAACCCATTCCAGTGCTTCACCACCCTCCTAGTGAAAAAGTTTTTCCTAATATCCAACCTAAACCTCCCCCACTGCAACTTGAGACCATTACTCCTTGTTCTGTCATCTGCTACCACTGAGAACAGTCTAGATCCATCCTCTTTGGAACCCCCTTTCAGGTAGTTGAAAGCAGCTATCAAATCCCCCCTCATTCCTCTCTTCTGCAGACTAAACAATCCCAGTTCCCTCAGCCTCTCCTCGTAAGTCATGTGCTCCAGCCTCCTAATCAGTTTTGTTGTCCTCCGCTGGACTCTTTCCAATTTTTCCACATCCTTCTTGTAGTGTGGGGCCCAAAACTGGACACAGTGTTCCAGATGAGGCCTCACCAATGTCGAATAGAGGGGAACGATCACGTTCCTCGATCTGCTAGCAATGTCCCTACTTATACAGCCCAAAATGCCGTTAGCCTTCTTGGCAACAAGGGCACATTGTTGACTCATATCCAGCTTCTCATCCACTGTAAGCCCTAGATTCTTTTCTGCAGAACTGCTGCCTAGCCACTCGGTCCCTAGTCTGTAGCAGTGCATGGGATTCTTCTGTCCTAAGTGCAGGAGTAATTAGGTATTGAGCATCAGGTACTGAGCATTAGATATGCTCCTTCACCAGACAGACATTCTGTAAGCACCCGAAGTGCTGTGGACAACCTGGAAGGGAGGACCTTGTAGTGAAAATGGTCCTCTTCAACAACAAACCACTGACATGGTCTTATAGAATGAAACGTGCAAGTACGCGTCTTTTAAATCCACAGCTGCAAACCAACCCTGGAGTGAAAGAATATTACCTAAGTTAGAGGCAGCATGTAGAAACATAATTTCTTTATATAAGTGTTTAATCTGCTTAAATCCAAAATAGGATGAAGGCCCTCCATCTTTTTGGAGGATTAGAAAATAACATGAGTAAAACCCCTTCCCTCTATGATCTCATGGAATTACCTGTATTGCACCTAACTGGAGCAGAGATTTAACCTTCATTTTTGAACAAATTGAGATTACTTTGATCTCTGCCCAGATATGAAGCAGGTGGATTGTTGTGAGAAAAGGTTTTGAATTGAATTATGTACATGCATGAAATAACTTCTAAAATCCATCTGTCTGATGTTATTAACTCCCATTGGTAATAAAAACTGGACTGCTGGACTCCAAACTATGGATAAACAATGCCCCGGTGGACTGGCTTGAAGCTCTGTGTTCTCATGTCAAATCTGATGTCTTAGATGAACTGCAGAGAACAAAGATGAAACAATCCCTTTGTTATTGTGAGGCTTAAATTTCTTTCTCTGTTGTAGTTGGTGGTGTGGGGAATAATATTGAGGTTAGAAAGGGTATGCCTTTCTCTGATAATTGTAATGAAGTGAAGGAGATGAAGAAGGCATATTACTTTAGATACCTGTGTAATGGGAATTGAATATGGCCTCTTCCCTGTATTAAAGAAACGTAAAGATCTAGCAAAAGATCTTACATTTTTCATCTTCTCTAATACCTCATCAGTCTGAATAATAAACAGACCTTCTCCTTCAAATGGATGGTCCTCAATCCTCATTTGTGTCTCATGAGGGAATCCCATTGGTCTTAACAGCGTGTCTCTTCTTAGTGAGGCAGCCAAAGCTACTGACCTTGCTGAAGTATCTGAGGAGTCAAAAGCTGCTTTCAACTGTTGCTTGACAACATTCAGTCCTTCGGTCAAAACAGCATTTGATAATGCACTTCCAGAGGAACACAAAGTTAAGAAAAGAGGACATTTTGCTCCAGAAATGGTATTGGTACCCAGCCACGACAGCTTTGTAGCTGGACATGAGCATGTTTAATGCAGCTGAAGAAAATATTTTTCTTCCTAATATATCCAGCCTCTTCCTTTCCTCATCTGATGGAGTAAAGTGAACTTGGGCACCTTTTCTGTGAAGTACCACTGTGAAGTACCACTTCGACCATCAACAAATTAAGAGGCAGATGAGCATGAAGCACAGTATTTCTTTGCGGGAATTACATAATTTATCTTCCTTCTTACATAGAGGCTGAATGGGCTGAAATATTCCAGACTGAATAGTCCCTCTAACAAGAGAAGTGTGATTCATTGGCTAGCCGCTGCCCCAAAGACATTGAAGATAGGATGCAATGATTCCACCACAAAAACAGAAGGAATATCTAACATCTTTGACATTCGCAATATTAACTCATGAAAGGCTATAGCATCTTCAGATGGTGATGATACTGAGATGTCCCCACATTTTCATCCAGAGAAGGCACATCCCTTAATTCTGAATCAGACTCTCCCAGCTCCAGTTCCTCCTCACTGAATAATTCACCTATTTCCATAGGTGACTTGTTCTGAGTAAGCTGCATTGGTTGGACCCTATCCTTTGGATATAACAACTGAATGTCCTCCTGATACTGTCTTGCTGAAGGTCTGAACTCAGCCCTTCCTGATAAGGGGCCAGAAATAGCCAGTGAGGTCACCTTACCAAGGAGATAGATGCCACCCAGGCCAAAACCCTACTGATGGATCTGGTTGGAAATCTCTCTGTGCCTGCGGATCCAGAAGGCCAGCACTGAACTGATAATAAGAAGTTTTCCCTGATTCTGATCTGTGATCCACCTCCCTCTTCTGGCCCCAATCCATTTTCAGCTCAGATGGGACACAACAACCTCCTGGAAAAGGAGAGTGGAGAGAAGTTCTTCTCCATGAATGCCAAAGGGGTTTTGTAGGATGCAGCAGCAGAGAGCTCCTGACCCTTTCCAGTTCTTGGCTGACTCTCAGAGAAGCAGTCAGCCTGACTGGTCGTAGTAACACACCTGACGTGTTCTGAGATACAGTAACTGGCTCAATTGTCAGTACAGCCATAGACAGATCCACCTGATGAATCACTGCTCTAACACTGTTGTATATAGGTTGCTGTAGCCATGTCAGTCCCAGGATATTAGAGAGACAATGAATGAAGTGAATGAAGCAATATACACCTTATTGGACCAACTTGTGTTGGTGAGAGAGACAAGCTTTTGAGCTACACAGAGCTCTTTCTGAGGTCTGGGAAAGGTACTCAGAGTGTCACAGCTAAATACAAGGTTGAACAGATAGTTTAACATAAGTAGTTATTACATTTTCTAAGGGACCATTGAAGGTGAAGTGGCCCATTATCACCCTTGTAGTCCTAGGACTGCACCACTGGACAAATGCATCACAGAACCAATGATATACCTGAGATACATTGATGATATTTTTATCCTCTGAACAGACGGCTTAAACTCCCTCATAGATTTCCACCACAACTTCAACCACCACTACCCATCCATCAAACTCTCTCTGGAACAGTCCCACACTAGCATCAACTTCCTTTACACCATAATCAGCTTCACTCTACAGACAACTATATACAAGGAACCCACAGATCATGACACCTATCTTCATAGATCCAGTAGGCAACCCGAACACACTAAGAACTCTTATCTACAGCCAGCCACTCACATACCATAGAATATTGTCTGAGGAGCAAGTCCAGGATATACACCTTAAAACACTCAAAACTGCCTTCACCAAACAAGGACACTCCCAGAGAAGTAGATTGCATCATAGAATGGGCCACCCAAATACCCCAAGAGAGCCTGCTTAAATACAGAAATAAAACCCACTCTGACCACACACCCTCGTTGTCACCTACCACCTCACGCTGGAATCCATATCGGCTATTGTCAAACTAAAACCCATACTTGATGGGAACTCAACCCTGAAAGAAATCTTTCCTGAACCCTCTTTTCTGTCCTACAGACAACCTCCCCGCAACCTCTCCTAGCTCAACAGAAGCAAGCTCCCCACATATCAGGACACACTAAGGCTACATCTACACTACGGGGGGGGGGTCGATTTAAGATACACAAATTCAGCTACGCGAATAGCATAGCTGAATTGGACGTATCACAGCCGACTTACTCTGCTGTAGGGACGGCGGCAAAATCGACCTCTGCAGCTTCCCGTCGATGGCGCTTACTCCCACCTCCACTGGTGGAGTAAGAGCGTCGATTCGGGGATCGATTGTCGCGTCCTGACGGGACGCGATAAATCGATCCCCGAGAGGTCGATTTCTACCTGCCGATTCAAGCGGGTAGTGTAGACCCAGCCTAACTCAAAGTGGCACCAGAAGCTGCCGGAACAACAGATGCAAAACCTGCAGACATATCTCCATTGCTACAATGATCAACACCCCCCCACAACACAGCTTTCAAGACCTGTGGGTCTTACACATGCCTATCACAACTTCGGGGGGTACCTCATCCAGTGCACTAAATGACCCAGTAACTATGTGGGTGAAAGCAGACAATCACTACGCACTTGAATGAACTCACACAGGAAAATAATAGACAACAATACCACATCACCTATGGCTGAACACATTCAACAAAGTGATCACTCTATATCTGACCTATCAGTTTTGATCCTCACAGAAAACCTGCACACCACTTTCAAAAGACAAGCCTGGGAGGTTAAATTCATAACTTTGCTAGATACTAAATGTCATGGTCTTAAATCCAGGCACTGGATTTATGACTAATTACAACAATCTGTAACCCACTAACCCCTCTTGTATTTCTGTGACTACAGGGGTGTTAATGGGTCACTTCACCTTGAATGGTCCCATAGAATATATGCTAACTACTTATGTTAAACTATCTGTTCGACCTTGTATTTAACTGTGACACTCTTGAGTACCTTTTCCAGACCTCAGGAAGAGCTCTGTGTAGCTCAAAAGCTAATTTGTAGGGGGGCTGTGGCGGGCAGCAGAGCCGGAGTCGGCGCCTGGGTCTGAAACTGACCCGATAGACTTTTGCAGGAGGAGCAGTTTTAGTTTAAGCTCCCTGTCCTTCCGTGCCCTGGAACTGAGTTTGCTACAGTGGGCACATTTTTGGGGAATGTGGGTTTCCCCAAGCACTTTATACATTGAGAGTGGCCATCAGAGAGCGGGATAGCGTCCTTACACGTAGAGCAGCGCTTGAAGCCTGTGGAGCCGGGCATGGTAGAAGCGGCTGCAGCTGAGAGAAATTTTTTTTTTTTTATAACAGCTAAAAGAACTAATGAACTACACTAACAAAAACTGACAACAAACTAACTACTAGAATAGGTAATTGTAGCAAGAGTGAGGGATTTCCTAACGAGCCTGCTGAGCTCCGTCTCAGGCCGGGGACGGTAGAGAAGGAACTGAGGAGATTGGCCACGCATGCGTACTATTATCCTAGACTCACAGCGGGGACAGCCTCTGCGCATGCGTGGCCAGTACGAGTACTGCTGCGAAAAATCTCCGAGCGAAGGCGCAGGGACGCACCAACACCTGGAGTGGAGCACCCACAGGGACATCTCTCGAAGAAGAACTTTTGAATCCAGGCTTCTTAGCCTTCTGATCTGTCATGTTATCCTTTGTGTAACCCTGTGAACTTATGTACCAACTAACCTATACAAACTGCCTATCTACTTATAGGTTCTGAAAGGATCCTATAGCAACAATGTAACCGTCCAGCTGGCCACAGCTGAAGGCACTGAGGCAATGGAGCGCCATGCTCCTTTTAAACCCTTGCCTTAGAATGTCTGGAATTGGGGAAGGAGAGGGAGGGGGGAAAGAAGTGGGACGAGCAAGGGAGGCGCGTGGATGCTCCAATGGCTACTTCTAATAGAATTTTACCGTTCAGGCTGCTCTGGTCAGAGCATTCCCATGAATGGGAATATGCAGCGGATACTCAAAGGAAGAACTCACACTTACGCTTCCACAGCCCTGAATTTTTGGGTCACTGATATTCTCCCTCTCAAACACACACTTATTACACTGTCCTCACTGGAGAGGGGTTTTGGCGACTACCTCAACAAGCGTCTGTTGTTCTGAGTCAACCAAACAACCTCCCACCTCCCACATTATACTGTAGCCACTTGGCACAAGAGTGGGCCTCTCCAGTACTAACTTACAGACAGATTTAATATTTCCCAGCTTTGTCCTCCAGCCTTAGAACCTAAGGAGTTGGAAAAGGTCACTGACCCTTCAGGGCAATTCCCATCCCCCACTGCCAGAGCACAGGTCAAGTAGCATCTGGAAAGGACACCAGCAGCTCTGCTCAGAACAAGTGAAATACAGCACTACCTCCTATCCTCTCTTTACATAACATGCCTGGGACAAAAATATTGACCCTGATCTCTTCCCTCCCCTCCCCCAGAGACCATCCAAGAGCAGGACACCAACCCCCTCCAACCCTGCATAAGACCAGGGCACTCAGCTCACCTGTCCCTACCTTGAGGACATACCCGAGACCAAAACACTGACCCCAATACCCCACAGGACCCGTATAAGACTGGGATGTTGACCCCTGATCCCTCAAGGGCCACATGCTCTCATGGTACTAACCAGATCTCCTCACTCAAGGACTCAAATGAAGTCAGGACACTAAACCCAGCCCTTGCAAGGATCCATGTGAAACTAGGGCACTGACCCAGAACTGAAGTGTGAACCGCTGCTGCAGAGAGTTCCCAGAGACACTGGTCACTTTAAGCTGGACAGAGACATTCTGGATTCCATGGGTCCCATTGAACTCTATTTCATAGATCACCTGCAAGTCCAACACAGAGGACAGTCAGAGAAAGGGCAAGGACCTGGGGCCTTAACTCCAACCCTGCACTGCCTCAATGATGGTGGAAAGGTGGTTCAGGTACCTCAGAAACAACATTGTGACAGGTGTTGCCATCCATCTGGGGAGCTCCAGGCTGTGTGACAGGGGTGATTCTCACCTGGAGGCAGCAAAAATCAAAAATCAGTTAATCCAGTAAAGAGTGGAGTGTGACCATCCATCCCTGATGTGGCGGTTACTTACCATAATTGGAGGTTCTTAGAGATATGTGATCCCTATCTGTAGTCTTGACTGAGGGTATAAGAGTCAATGCAAGTCAACACTTCTCCAGTTCCTCTTCTTATTACAAATCCAACAGGATCTGAAGCAGAGAGGAGGGAGGGCAAGTAGTGGAATACAGCTAGGGACCACACATCTCGAAGAACCTCTAGTAACAGTAAGTAACCTCCCCTTCTTTTTCAAGTGATGGTCCCTCTGTGTATTCCATACTTGGGTGATTGGCAAGCAATGTTCAGACTGCAGGAAGGTGCAAGGAAGCTGGCAACAAAGATGCTTGCAATACTGCCATTCCTACCACTGCATCCACAGCTGATGCCTGACCTAGAGTGTAGTATGTTGCAAACATGTGAACAGAACTCCAAGTTGCTGCCCTGGGACATCAGATAGGGATGCTATAGAGGCAGGAATTCTTGCTATTCTTGTACTGTAGTGCAATCTCTTCATCATGAAAGTTGAACTTACAAATGTACAATTATGTACAATAACTGCATTCAAAAATAAAACAATGTAAAACTTTACAGCCTACAAGTCCACTCATTCCTACTTCTTGTTCAGCCAATCGCTCAGACAATTTGCAGGAGATTGCACTACAGTACTTGTATTAAGTGAATTGAAAAATATTATTACTTTTGTTTATCATTTCTATAGTGCAAATATTGGTAATAAAAAATAATATAAAGTGAGCACTGTACACTTTGTATTCTGTGTTGCAACAGAAATCAATATATTTGAAAATGTAGAAAAACATCCAAAAATATTTTATTAAATTTCAATTGGTATTCTATTGTTTAACAGTGCGATTAATCACGATTAATTTTTTGAGTTAATCGTGAGTTAACTGCGACTAATCAACAGCCTTATTAAAGTTTTATGCCTATTTCTAGTTTGAATTTCTCAAGCTTCAACTTGTATACCTTTGTCTGCTAGACTGGAGAGCTCATTATTAAATATCTGTCCCCCCTAGGTATTTACATACTGATCAAGTCACCCCTTTAACCTTCTCTTTGTTAATCTAAATAGCTTGAGCTCCTTGAGTTTCACTATAGCAACCAGAGACGAACCCATGGTGATGTAATACATTTCACTTTAAATAAATAAAAGGCGACAGGAAGTTTATCTCTGAAGTCCGTGAGCCTGGAGTAGTTATTAAAGTCATATTTCGCTAACAAAGGTTGATCATTAAATGACATAAAATTGCAGACCTGTGGAGGAGAAGACCTTCTTTACCAGGAGGTCGTGTCTCTCAGAGCCCTTATCTGCCAGAGTGAATTTCTGGTAGTGCCACCAAGCACTGTCTGCAGTCACCTGTACCACCACCAAGTTGAATATATCCTCCAGTGTTACATAAGTAACAGCCTAGGGTCTGAGGAGTTCCAGCAGTTACACCTGAAGGACTCAGCTCATCTGTTGCAGTTGAATGGTCTTTAAATGAAAAAGGCGGTGCCGACAATTGGTGTGGACCAGGACTCATAGAACTGGTGGGCATCTGTGCTTTACGCTTCGGTACCACCTTCAGAACCGGCAGATCTCTCTTTTTGCCCACCTTGCCTTCCAACCTGGGGGTCTTTGGCAGAACTAGTTCCATTGGGTCTGAGCGAGACATGACATCTCACCCAACCTGGACCGGCTCAGGGAGGAAACACGTTTCTTATTGACTGTCCTTTGCATGGTTCTGTCCTTGTGCCCATCAGAGTGTTCTCTACTTTCATGGGAGCCCTGAAGGAAGAGCCCTTGGGCTTCAGTGTTAGAGGCTCCACTCCAAGGCACATGCTTGGAGGACACGGCTGGTTGGTTGAGGCTGACATACAGGGGGTTCTCCTGGGCCTCATAGCCTCCTCCATCAGGTACTTTCTTAGGCAAAGCCCCCGTGCCTCTCAAGTTCTGGGTGGTAAGTATCGACAGATACTGCACTTTGCAGAGATACGTGCTGCACTCAGACAGTACAAGCACTGTTGATGTTCATCATTGATGGAGAAGGAGCAAGGGCAGGAGACGCAGTTCTTGAATCCCAGGACTCTGGGCATAATCCCGGAACCAGGGATGGTTTCCCTCAACTGAGGAGGAAAAAACTACTCTAAACTTATTACAAAATTAAACTACTAAACTACAATATAAACTACTTAAAAATATTTTCTACTTTACAGCTTATAGTGAAGGAGGACATGACTCCAACTCAGGCTATGCAGAAGTAAGAAGGAACTGGAGAGGCATTGACCCGCCCTGCCTCAGATATCCTTGGTCGGGAGCACAAGGAGAGCTACTGCATGTGCAGATCAACTGACACTGCTTTTGAAGAATTTCCGGACTCAGACCTGCATGTGTACCTATGTGTGGAAAACACATAGGGATCATCACTTGAAGAACTGGGGCCTTCCCCTGCTTCCTCTTTCCAAACCACTTCCAAGTCTGAGTCCTTTCCCTTCTCAACCACATTTCTGTCTGTGACCTGCCCCTCCACTCCCAATCTATCCCAGAACCAGGGCCTGCTCTCTACTCCATCTCTGCCCATCCCAGGTCAAAGATCTTCCACTCACTCACTCACACACATACCACCTTAGAGTATACCCCATCTCATATCTGAAACCTTCCCCATATTCCTTTTCCAGAGACAATGTGACTTTCTCCTCCAAAGCCTTGTCTCAGACACAGAACTTTTCCATTCCCCCAAAGTGCTTGGCTCAAGACTCAGGATTCCCTTTATCTCAGATGCAGGAATTATTTTCATTGGCAGAGTCTCACCTGCATGAACTGGACAACGGTCATGTTAACTGGGACCTGGAAAAGAAAAATCAACAGATGTGTTTTAACTGTAAGTGCCCAGAGTCACTAGGAGATCACACACACCAGTGTCTAGATAATATGGTGTTAAGCAGAGCCCTGCTTATTCCAAGGCCGTGGAACTCGCCACCAACTTTGTGCTCTAGAATCTAGAAGTATGGTCTAGTGGATACGGCACTGGTCTGTGACCCAGGAGACCTATGTTGTTTTCCTGGTTCTGCTAGTGACCTGCTGTGTGCAAAGCCAAATTAAGGTACTACAGGCCTGTACCCAGGGCTCCCGCAACTGGCATCAGATGATTACAGAAGAACCTCAGCTTTCATTTACGAAAATGTAATTTTCTAGGTCCCATGGTTGTGAAGTAAACCTTGAAAATACAAACTAAGTGTAACTGATGCAGTGACATCTGTTCTACTCTGCAGACATCCTGAAAAAAGAATTCTGGGAGGAGCAAACTGTCTCATCCATTTCAACAGCATATTCATATTTAGACCAATATTCATTTTAATAAATCTTGGACTGCCAGGGAAATTCCCAAAGAATAGAACAGCAATGATGGTGTGCCAATATTCAGAAAGGGAAAACAGGAGGATCCTAGTAAAATAGGCCAGCTAGCCCAACATCAACCTCAAGAAAAATAATTGAAAAGCTGATATCAAATCAATCAAATTCTGGGAATATAATTAATGCAGTCAACATGGTTTTATAGAAAACAGCTCTTGACAAACAAACCTGATTTAATTATCTGATGTGATTGCAAGTTTGGTTGATAAAGGTAACTGCATAGAAGTAATAGATTTAGACTTTTGTGAAGCACTTGACTGGGCATCACACAACATTCTGATTAAAAAATTAGCACTATACAATATCAGTACAGCACATATTAAATGGATTAAGAGCTGGCTAGCTGACATATCTCAAAGCAGTTATCAATAGGGGATGTGTTTCTAGTGGGGTTCTTCAGAATCGGTTGAAACCTGATGCTATTCAATCTTTTCATCAATGACCCAGAAGTAAATATAAAATCACTGCTAATAAAATTTGTAGTTGACACAAAGATTGGTGGAGTGGTAATAATGAGTAGGACAGGGCTGTCATACACAGTGATCTGGATTATTTGGTAAACTGGGCCCTGTCAAACAAAATGTGTTTTAATACAGCTACCTGCAAGGTCATACATCTAGGAACAAAGAATGTAGGTCACTGTTACAGGGTGAGCTGACCTTTTTCGTGGGTTGGACCTCAGCTGCACCTGTGCCACACTTAGCTTGCCTCCCCAACTGAAGGGAGAGAGTGCTGAAGTCATGTTACAAAGCTGATGCAACTAAACTGGGCCTTCAAGGAAGCTAGTGACCTGTGATCAGAGCAAGCTCAGATCAGAGAGACTCCAGAGAGAGTGGCACTGGGAATGGATGCTTCAGCAGGAGTGGGTGGGAGGACTCCAGAAAAAAATAAACCTGGGAGTCAGTGCTCTATAAAGAGAAGGATGGCAGGCTGGGAGAACACAGGAGGAAGACAAGGAAGTTTGGGATGACTGGGCAGACAGCCTGGTTGTTCAGGATACCCAAGGCTGGAAAACCATAACCAACGATGGATGTGGGTTACCCCTATGCTGCCACCCTATGAGTTTCCCTTAATCTCCCCTAATATTAAGGAGAGGATGGACAGACTGTTCATGCTGCCATCAAGCAAGGTCATGTGGTGACTCCTCTGAACACAGGGAGGATGAAGGAACTAAGAGCCCAGGAGGGCCAGAGCTGAGCCCAAGAGAAGTGCAGTGCTGAAAGAGTGTGGTGCAGAAAAGAAAACAGACCCTAGGGGAGAAAGGGCTGTGTCTCGTGAGACTAGGATGGAAGATGTGTGTTTGTTTGGTTTGATTTAAAGGGATGATCTTTTTGTGACTTGGCCAGAGAGCTATGTCACCTGCTGAAGATGAAAAACCCATGGGAGATTAAAGAAAAATGAGGCACCAGAGCAAAATTGGGCAAATCCCTGTTACAATCACACTTCCAGAATAGGTTTCAGGGTAGCAGCCATGTTAGTCTGTATCCTCAAAAAGAACAGGAGTACTTGTGGCACCTTAGAGACTAACAAATTTATTAGAGCATAAGTTTTCGTGGGCTACAACCCACTTCTTCGGATGCACTTCCAGAATAGCAGACTATACTTCGGAAAACTGTGACACAAAAAAGGATTTTGGGAGATGTGGTATATCTTGACTTTAGTAAGGCTTTTGATACTGTTTCACATGACCTTCTCAAAAACAAACTAAGGAAATACAACCTAGATGGAGCTACAATAAGGTGGGTGCATATCTGGTTGGAAAATTGTTCCCAGAGAGTAATTATCAGAGGTTCACAGTCAAGCTGGAAGGGCATAACCAGTGGGGTCCCGCAGGTATTGGTTCTGGGTCTGGTTCTGATCAATATCTTCATCAGTGATTTAGATAATGGCATAGAGTACACTTATAAAGTTTGCGGATGATACCAAGCGGGGAGGGGTTGCAAATGCTTTGGAGGATAGGATTAAAATTCAAAATGATCTGGACAAACTGGAGAAATGGTCTGAAGTAAATAGGATGAAATTCAATAAGGACAAATGCAAAGTACTCCATGTAGGAAGGAACAATCAGCTGCACACATAGAAAATGGGAAATGACTGCCCAGGAAGGAGTACTGCGGAAAGGGATCTGGGGGTCATAATGGATGACAAGCTAAATATGAGTCAACAGTGTAACACTGTTACAAAAAAAGCAAACATCATTCTGGGATGTATTAGCGGGAGTATTGTAAGCAAGCCACGAGAAGTAATTTTTCTGCTCTACTCTGTGCTGATTAGGCCTCAACTTGAGTATTGTGTCCACTTCTGAGTGCCACATTTCAGGAAAGATGTGGACAAATTGGAGAAAGCCCAGAGAAGAGCAACAAAAATGATGAAAGGTCTAGAAAACATGACCTATGAGGGAAGATTGAAAAAAAGACTCAAAACGTGGATATAGTGTACTTAGATTTTCAGAAAGCCTTTGACAAGGTCCCTCACCAAAGGCTCTTGCACAAAGTAAGCTGCTACGGGATAAGAGGGAAGGTGCTGTCATGGACTGGTAACTGGTTAAAAGATAGGAAACAAAGGGTAGGTATAAATGGTCAGTTTTCAGAATGGAGAGAGGTAAATTGTAGTGTGCCCCAGGGGTCTGTTCTGTGACCAGTCCTACTCAACAAATTAACAAAGGATCTGGAAAAAGGGCTAAACAAAGTGAGGTGGCAAAATTTGCAGATGACACAAAATTACTCAAGATAGTTAAGACCCACGCAGACTGCGAAAGAGCTACAAAAGGATCTCTCAAAACTGGGTGACTGGGCAACAAAATGGCTGATGAAATTTAATGTTGATAAATGCAAAGTAATGCACATTGGAAAGCATAATCCCAACTATACATATAAAATGATGGGGTCTAAATTAGCTGTTACCACTCAAGAAAGAGATCTTGGAGTCATTGTGAGTGGATGTTTTCAGAGAACTATCCAATGTGCAACGGCAGTCACAAAAGCGAACAGAATACTGGGAATAATTAAAAAAGGGATAGATAATAGGACAGAAAATATCATGTTGCCTCTCTATAAATCCATGGTACACTCACATCTTGAATACTGTGTGCAGATGTGGTCACCCCATCTCAAAAGAGATATTGGAATTGGAAAAGGTTCAGAAAAGGGCAACAAAAATTATTAGTGGTATGGAATAGTTTCTATATGAGGAGAGATTAATAAGACTGGGACTTTTCAGCTTGGAAAAAAGACGGCTTAGGGGAGAGATGATTGAGGTCTATAAAATCATGACTGGTGTAGAGAAAGTAGATAAGGAAGTGTTGTTTACTATTTCTCAGAACACAAGAATTAGGGGTCACCAAATGAAATTAATAGGCAGCAGGTTTACAACAAATAAAAGGAAGTATTTCTTCACACAATGCACAGTCAACCTGTGCAACTACTTGCCAGAGGATGTTGTGAAGGCCAAGACCATAACAGGGTTCAAAAAGGAACTAGATAAATTCATGGAGCATATTAGCCAGGATGAGCAGGAATGGTGTCCCTAGCCTCTGTTTGCCAGAAGCTTGGAATGAGCAACGGGATGGATCACTTGATTATCTGTTCTGTTCATTCCCTCTGGGGCACCTGGCACTGGCCACTGTCGGAAGACAGGATACTGGGCTAGATGGACCTTTGGTCTGACCATGTAGGGCCATTTTTATGTTACGTTAAACCACAATAAATTCTTTAAATATCATTTGTTTCTTCACCACAAAAGTTGTGAAGAGATATCTTATTTACCTGAAGAGAACAGGTGAAAAGAGATGGTGAAGAAACAAATGATTCATTAAATAGCAGCAAGTCACCAAGACAGGATGCTCTTGATCCAGGAGTTCTGTAGGAACGTAGAATGGAATGGATGGGCTGCTCACAGTAATAAACAATCCTTCATTAACATCAGTTTCTGTACTGAAAGGCAGGCCAAGGTGATTGGGAGACCCTGAGAATTGCACACAAGTGAGCTCTACTTTAGTAATAGCTAAATTAGCTGAAGAGGCAGTGGCAAAACAGTGCTCATGTCAGGAGAACAGGATGTCAAGTCACAGTACAAGAAGCTGCTGAGGGTGGGGAAGACAATCTGCACCTTTAGTATAGTGAAGTCATGGTAATATGAGGCTGCGTCCAGGGTAGGATCAGTGGTGCAGCTGCTGCTCAGGTTGGTGAAGGTCCGAGTACAGCTTGTGCTTTTACTCTCCAGGAAACCTGAAAAAAGGGAACAAGAGACATGAAAAAATATCAGTAGGAAATGTCATCCTCAATAAAGCTGGAACTGCTACCATCACCACACTCACCAGCAGGATTCCCATCAATACAAAGTCCATTGGCACCCATTCCCACTGGCTGTCTTAGTGTGCTCAGTACAGATGATGCAGCAAAGTAGGTCTGGATTGGATCACCAGCCTGAAAAGGAAATTTGGAGAATTTACGAAGTGTTCATGGAAAACCCATACCAAGTGCAAGGGACTGAACACCATCATTGCAGGAAGGAATTATAGCAAACCATCAGGTCTGCTAGAGTTAAGGTTTAGACCAACTTTCTGTTTAAAGCTTGACTCTTTGAAGTGCTCTAAAACCTGCATGGTTACTTGGATTGCCTTGAAATTTGGTGTGCTTCATTTGGGGGTACAGGGGTAGAGTTAATGACTCAAATTAATTGGTGATCATTTGACCAAGGGTTCCCAGAATACTATCCCCTGTAGGGAAAAAAGTTTCCTGAAGGCTTGTTAATTTTAATCAATGTATTGTTGCCCAAGGATAGGGCTCAAGCCATGGCTGAGATCATCACTCTGGGGTCTCAATCGCTTCAGAATTATCTCCACAGTGCTTGTCACACACTAGGCCTTTGGAGGAGCAAGAAAATCATAACATTATTAGCAGAAAAGAGTTGAGCTGTGTCCATTCAACTGCACACCCATCACCCACAAACTCAGTGGTTACACTCTGCAGGCAGAGGCACTTGTTACCCCCATATTTTCCCCTCCCAAGTGTGTCAGGATCTAGGCGAGCTGCCTCTTTTGAGAGGGCTGAGCCCCCACTCCCTGAGAGTCAGGATATGGGGAACCATGCCCCTCTGGGGATCTCTAAGCCCTTCCCCCTGCCTCCCCTGTGCCAAGATCTGAGGGGCCTCTGCCTATCTAATTGGATCTGACCCCCCACTTCCAGCCTCACCTCAGTCCCTGGAAAAATCTTGGAGCAAGTACTCAAGGAATCAATTCTGAAGCACTTAGAGAAGAGGAAAGTGATCAGGAACAGTCAGCATGGATTCACCAAGGGCAAGTCATGCCTGACTAACCTAATTGCCTTCTATGAGGAGATAACTGGCTCTGTGGACTAGGGGAAAGCAGTGGATGTGTTATTCCTTGACTTTAGCAAAGCTTTTGATACGGTCTCCCACAGTATTCTTGCCGGCAAGTTAAAGAAGTATGGGCTGGATAAATGGACTATAAGGTGGATAGAAAGCTGGCTAGATCGTCGGGCTCAACGTGTAGTGATCAATGGCTCCATGTCTAGTTGGGAGCCGGTTTCAAGCGGAGTGCCCCAAGGATCGGTCCTGGGGCCGGTTTTGTTCAATATCTTCATTAATGATCTGGAGGATGGCGTGGAATGCACTCTCAGCAAGTTTGCAGATGACACTAAACTGGGAGGAGTGGTAGATATGCTGCAGGGTAGGGCTAGGATACAGAGGGACCTAGACAAATTAGAGGATTGGGCCAAAAGAAACCTGATGAGGTTCAACAAGGATAAGTGCAGAGTCCTGCACTTAGGACGGAAGAATCCCATTCACTGTTACAGACTAGGGACCGAATGGCTAGGAAGCAGTTCTGCAGAAAAGGACCAAAGGGTTACAGCAGACAAGAGGGATAGCTCAGTGGTTTGAGCATTGGCCTGCTAAACCCAGGGTTGTGAGTTCAATCCTTGAGGGGGCCCTTGGGGATCTGGGGCAAAATCAGTACTTGGTCCTGCTAGTGAAGGCAGGGAGCTGGACTGGATGACATTTCAATGTCCCTTCCAGTTCTAGGAGATGGGATATCTCCATTAATTATTATTTTTTTTATTATTATAAGCTGGATATGAGTCAACATTGTGCCCTTCTTGCCAAGAAGGCTAACGGCATTTTGGGCTGTATAAGTAGGGGCATTGCCACCAGATCAAGGGACGTGATCATTCCCTTCTATTTGGCATTGGTGAGGCCTCATCTGGAGTACTGTGTCCAGTTTTGGGCCCCACACTACAAGAAGGATGTGAAAAAATTGGAAAGAGTCCAGCGGAGGGCAACAAAACTGATTAGGGGGCTGGAGCACATGAGTTATGAGGAGAGGCTGAGGGAACTGGGATTGTTTAGTCTGCAGAAGAGAAGAATGAGGAGGGATTTGATAGCTGCTTTCAACTACCTGAAAGGGAGTTCCAAAGAGGATTGATCTAGACTGTTCTCAGTGGTAGCAGATGACAGAACAAGGAGTAATGGTCTCAAGTTGCAGTGGGGAAGGTTTAGGTTGGATATTAGGAAAAACTTTTTCACTAGGAGGATGGTGAAGCACTGGAATGGGTTACCTAGGGAGGTGGTGGAATCTCCTTCTTTAGAGGTTTTTAAGGTCAGGCTTGACAAAGCCCTGGCTGGGGTGATTTAGTTGGGAATTGGTCCTGCTTTGAGCAGGGAGTTGGACTAGACCTCCTGAGGTCCCTTCCAATCCTGATATTCTATGATTCTATGCCCCCTCATATAAGCTGGAGTCTGGGTGAGGCCTGCCATTCTGGGGGTGTCTTGGCCCCTCTCCCTGTCCCCCCATGGGATATGGGTGCCTTTTCCCTCTGGGAAGTCAGAGCCCCACTCTCTGCCTTCCATGGGAGCCAGCATCTGGCAAAGCCCTGCCCTCTGCGTAGGAAGCTAAGGACATGTATGCTGGGAGCATGCATCAAGAGTACACTGCTACTGAGAAGTTGAGAACAGGCAAACTTGCTGCACATCACAGGTTTCTCGAGCACTGGGGAGATGGGGATGGGAACATCCACAGAGATGACTGGAGCAGTTGTCATCTCAGAACTATTGTTTCTGGCTATATTCATCTGTATGCGATGTTCTTGTTCAGCCAAGACAATCACAGAAATGAATGGGCCACTTCACACCTCTCCCAGCTTCCTAAACTTTCAGGATTATTCTGTGCTGGATCTGGATATACCAAAATTGTTGCTGATGATTAAATTTCATACAATATTATAGCAAAGTACCAGCTCGGCTGTAGTTAAGATTTAGAAGAGTTTTCTGTTTAAAGGACAACTTTTCTAAGTGGTCCACGAGCCACACACATTCCTGGATTGTCTTGAAATTTGCTGTGCCTTATGGGAGTGTAGGGTAGAAAAGGGAGAGGATGGGAGTGGTGGCAGGGAACTTGGGGGATTAGAGGGGGTATGTCAGCCCTGAATTCTCCCCTTCTGTGTGTGCTGAGAGCTGGGGGAGCCTTTCCCCTGCGGGCTTTCCCTGACCCCTATGTGTCCTGAGATCTAAGAGACGCTGCCCCTATCAGGTTGTCTGAATCCCTATCCTTGGCCCCTATGTCAGCCAGGATCTGGGAGGCACAAGAGGGGGGACATCCTAAGCCAACACATTTAAACATCTGAAATCCAGGAAATAAATAGTTACGGTGCACAGCATTCCTCTGGGAGAGGGAGACTGGCCAGAGTGTATAGGGGAGGGTTCTGGTTTCAAAATAGTGGGGGGGGGGTTGGGGGCCTGAGGAAGTTGGCTGAGGCAGAGGCAGAGGTAGGAGTCCCAGCTGGGGACAGGTAGTGGAAGTGAGGGGCCCAGATCAGTGTGCAGTGCAGGCTACATAACCAAGGAGGTGTACAACTTTCCAGTAAACTACCACCTACGATATGAGTATGCAGCAGCATAGGGCAGGAGACAGCACAAGAGCAATGGCTCATTACATGCTAATGGCTTTTACAATACCAATGAATGGCTTAATGGAACAGGAAGAGGAGGGCGAGCCAGAAATGTACGTTTCACCCTTCTCGAGCCAACATGTTACTGGGAATGGTGGGGGAGAGGACTGGAGAAGAAGAGACACACCAGTTTTCTCTCATGCGCTTAGTTAAAAACTGCCATGATTTGGGGACATAGACCATGTCTGGGATTTCTCTCACTGACCCTCCACACACTCCCAACATAACCATAATCCCCATCCATGATAACAAAAAGTACTGGGGGTTGGGAGTGGCAATTAGGCATCTGTGCGGTTTAGTGGGAAGACCATTGGACTGGGAGTTAATTAATAGCTCTGCCACTGGCCTGCTGGGTGAACTTGGACAAGTCACTTCACACCTCTGAGACTCAATTTCCCATCTGAAAATGGTGTAATGATGTAAAGATCTTTGAGATCCACTGATGAAAAAGTCTTTTTGTTATTACCTAGCCATAGCATTGTATCAACTGCAAACCTAAGTGTGAACTACAAATGCCTAAATAACCACTCTTACCAACAAAATTTCTTGCTGTTAAAAACAAACAAACAAAAAAACACAACAACCCCCCCACTCCTAAGTAATTCACTGACCAAAAAAAAAAAAAAACCCACTTTGTTAATGCAGAACTAAGGTTGCCCAGAGGTATCTCATACCCTTCCAGCACGCCAAGTTTAGCAAAACTCTGACCTCTGAAAACTAGAAAATACAGAGTTAAGATACATGCCAATGCAACTTTAACTCTGCCTTTGTTGAGCAATGGTTCAATATGCTCATAGTACACATACTTATTACTCCTGTGGGGTTCTATGCCACTGTGTGTCTGCAGAATTCATGTCCCTCACAGATTTCTTTTCTTCCCCGAAGAAAAATGACTTTCTGACAGAGAAGCAAAGAGAAACTGCAACAGCAGTCATGCACCACTCCCTAGCTGCACAGATACATAGTTTCAGGCACCCAGAGCAGTTGGCAGAGAGGTCACTGCAGGGCTGGGGACACCCCAGCCAGTGGCTCCTACCCTGAGCCGGGATCCGCTGCTAGTCCCGGCTGGGCTCGAGGCAGGAGAGTCTGGGACTTCCTTTTCCTCTGCAAGGAGTGGCTGGGGCTGTGTCAGACCCACCCCCCAAAACCTCCCCCAGCTGCAGGAAGCTCAGCATCCTCCCCTGCTTCCTGCCCCATTGCTCCTCAGCTGCAGGGGGAGGGGTCACTGTATGGCAAGCTGCTCCCTCATCCACCCAACTCCTGTGCATCTGGACTCCCATACCCAGAAACCCCTGCCAAGCCTCACCCCGTACACCAGAATCCCTCTAGCCATCCATACCCAAACCCCACCCACTGTACCTCAAACTGTGCATCTGGAGCCCCCCTACACCCAGACCACCCCCTACTGAGTTTCCTGCACTCAAACCCCCACCCTGATGAGCCCCACCACCTTAGCCCCCACATCCAGATCTCCATGCCACTGACCCCCAACTAGCTGCACCCAGACCCCCACCCCACCAAGCCCCACTCCCGCAGCACCCAGACCCCCATGCTGAGGCCCCACACCCAGACCCCTCCGCTGAGCCCCAACCACCTTCACCTGGAAGCCCCTGCAGAGTCCCACTGCCCCTACACCTTAAACCCTCCCCCGCCACCAAATGCATACAGCTAATCATAAACCCCATTCAACAACATAATCCAGTTTCATGGACCTCAGATAAGGAGAGTGAAAAGAACTGCAGGGAGGATGTGGGTTGTAGGGGAGAGAAGTTAGATAGAAGGAGACCCTCTTTCTATCATGAGGGATCTAGACAGACTTATGTGCAGTGCTGGGGAGGAGCTGATGATAATGGTATATGTATGTACCAGAGACATAGGGAAATGTAGGAGAGAGGTCCTGGAGGTCAAGTTTAGGTTGCTAGGTAACAGATTAAAGTCCAGGACCTACACTGCAGCATTTTCTGAAATGCTTCCAGTTTCACATGCAGGACCAGAAAGAGAGGCAGAACTGCAGGATCTCAATCTGTTGATGAGATGATGGTGTAGGGAGGAGGATTTTAGGTTTATGAGGAAGTGGGGAACCTTTTGGGGAAGGAGAAGCCTATACTGGAAGGATGGGTTCCACTTAAACCAAAATGGAACCAGACTGCTGACATGTAAAATTTAAGAAGTTGTAGATTTTTTTAAACTAAGGGCTGGGTGAAAACTGACAAGGGAACAGCTTATTCCTCCAGCCCCTAGGGATGAATTTATTACTATATTCTATTAAAGGGGATAAGAAAGATGTTGGTAAAGTATAGGTAGAAGCTAGTGAGGAAGAATCAAACATAAGAATCCTAGTTAAATGTAACACCCGAAGCTAAACAACTGAATACTGACAAAATGTACAAGTGCTTATATACAAATGCTAGAAGTCTAAATACTAAGAGAGGTGTACAATGCCTGGTATTAAATAAGGATATTGATATAATAGGCATCATGAAAGTTTGGTGGAAGGAGGAGACATGGTAATAACAGAGTACAAAATATATAGGAATGACAGAGTAGGTCACGCTAACGGGAGAGTGGCACTATATGCGAAAGAAATCAGAGTCAAATAACATTAAAAATCTTAAATTCATCAGACTGGGTCATAAATCCCTCTGGATAGAAATTCCATGCTTGAATAATAAAGAGTACAGCAGTAGGAATGTACTACCAACTCTCTGACAGAGATGGTGATTGTGAAATGCTCAGGGAGATTAGAGACGATAGAAAAAAAAAGAGAGCACTCAATAATAATGGGGGATTTCAACTATCCCCATATTGACTGGGTATGTATCAACACAGGAAGGTATGTAGAGATAAAATTTCTAGACACCATAAGTGACTTCTTCTTCGAGCAACTTGTCCTGGAACCCAAAAGGGGAGAGAAAAATCTTGATCTAGTCCTACGTGAAACATAGAATTTGATCCAAGAGGTGAATATAGCTGAACGGCTTGGCAACAATGAATTTAATTGAATTTAACATCCTTGTAGAAGGAAAAATGCTGAAGAAACCCACCACAGCAGCACTTAACTTCAAAAAGGAGGAACAACACAAAAATGAGGAAATTAGTTAAACAGAAATTAAAGTAACAGTCACAAGGGTGAAATGTCTTCAAACTGCCCAGAAACTATTTAAAAACACCATAATAGAGGCTCAAACTAGAAGTACACCCCAAACTTAAAAAACAAAAACCACACACATATTAGGAGGACTAGAAAAATTCAACCATGGCTAAATAGCAGAATAAGAGAGATGGTTAGAGGCAAAAAGGCCTCCTTTAAAAATTAGAAGTCAATTCCTAGAGAGGAAAATAGAAAGGAGTATAAACTCTGGCAGGCCAAGTGTAAAAGTACAATAAGGCAGTCCAAGAAAGAATGTGAACTAGCTAAAGACACAAAAACTAACAGTATTTTTTTTTAATTACATCTGAAGCAAGAAACCTGCCCATATAATAGAATCATAGAATCTCAGGGCTGGAAGGGACCTCAGGAGGTCATCTAGTCCAAGCCCCTGCTCAAAGCAGGACTAATCCCCAACTAAATCATCCCAGCCAGGGCTTTGTCAAGCCTGACCTTAAAAACCTCTAAGGAAGGAGATTCCACCATCTCCCTAGGTAACCCATTCCAGTGCTTTACCACCCTCCTAGTGAAACAGGTTTTCCTAATATCCAATCTAAACCTCCCCCCAGGGCCGGCTCCAGCATTTCTGCCGCCCCAAACAACAAACAAAAAAAGCCGTGATCGGCGGCGGCAGTTCAGCGACAGGTCCTTCGCTCCTAGAGGGAGTGAGGGACCTGCCACCCCTCTCCCTTGGCCACCCCAAGCACCTGCTTGTTAAGCTGGTGCCTGGAGCCGGCCCTGCCTCCCCCACTGCAACTTGAGACTATTACTCCTTGTTCTGTCATCTGCTACCACTGAGAACAGTCTAGATCCATCCTCTTTGGAATCCCCTTTCAGGTAGTTGAAAGCAGCTATCAAATCCCCCCTCATTCTTCTCTTCTGCAGACTAAATAATCCCAGTTTCCTCAGCCTCTCCTCATAAGTCATGTGCTCCAGCCCCCTAATCAGTTTTGTGCCTGCCGCTGGACTCTTACCAATTTTTCCACATCCTTCTTGTAGTGTGGGACCCAAAACTGGATACAGTACTCCAGATGAGGCCTCACCAATGTCGAATAGAGGGGAATGATCACGTCCCTCGATCTGCTGGCAATGCTCCTACTTATATAGCCCAAAATGCTATTAGCCTTCTTGGCAACAAGGGCACACTGTTGACTCAGATCCAGCTTCTCGTCCACTGTAACCCCTAGGTCCTTTTCTGCAGAACTGCTGCCTAGCCACTCGGTCCCTAGTCTGTAGCAGTGCATGGGATTCTTCCGTCCTAAGTGTAGGGCTCTGCACTTGTCCTTGTTGAACTCATCAGATTTCTTTTGGCCCAATCCTCTAATTTGTCTAGGTCCCTCTGTATCCTATCCCTACCTTCCAGCATATCTACCTCTCCTCCCAGTTTAGTATCATCTGCAAACTTGCTGAGGGTGCAATCCACACCATCCTCCAGTTCATTAATGAAGATATTGAACAAAACCGGCCCCAGGCTTTTGATATGGTCTCCCACAGTATTCTTGCTAGCAACTTAAAGATGTATGCGCTGAATGGACTATAAGGTGGATAGAAAGCTGGCTAGATCATCGGGCTCAACGGGTAGTGATCAATGGCTCCATGTCTACTTGGCAGCCGGTATCAAGCCCATCACAGGATTCTCCCTCAGCTACCTGGCGTGCCACACTGCCTTGCTTCCATTACCTCACAATCATAAATGTGCCGAGGGTGTTTCCCTTTCACTAAGGGTACCTTTCATTCACAACTCTTTTTCAAACAGACCAAGTCACAAGCAAATTGCAGCAGAAACTCTCCACACAACTTCTCTTCTTCACACAGATCACCCCCTGAGCTTCTTGATGACCTCCTGAGGTCCCTTCCAACCCTGGTATTCTATGATTCTGGTATTCTATGATTCTCTCTCTGCTTCTTGTTCCTACCAATTACTACCAATTGTATCGATGGCTTGGTAATTACCACTCAGGTGCTCATAATCCCCCAACAGAAAGTAGTTAACTGTTTCCAGACTTTTCTGTGCTGCAGCAATATCAGTGATCAGGGTGCTGCTGCTAGTACTCTGTTGAATAGTTAGTGGACAATGAGGTGCGAAAGATGCACTCAAGGAAGACAAGGTCATTATGGAGAAGGTACATGACTATTTTGCATCAGTCTTTACTGGAGAGGATTCTTTTTAGGAGACAAATCTGAGGAACTGTCCCAGATTGAAGTGTCAATAGAGGAGGTTTTGGAACAAACTGATAAATTAAACAGTAATAAGTCACCAGGACCAGATGGTATTCACCCAAGAGTTCTGAAGGAACTCAAATATGAAACTCCACAATTACTAACTCTGTATCAGACGACTGGAGGATAGCTAACATAATGCCAAAGGCTTCAGAGGCAATCCTGACAATTACAGGCTGGTAAGTCTAACTTCTGTACTAGACAAATCGGCTAAAAGAATAGTAAAGAACAGGCAGGCTCAGTGGGACCCCAAGCACATCAGGTGGCACCCCGGAAGGGGGGTCCAACCCATCACAGTGGTGCAGCGAACAGGGTTGTGTGCACAGCTTATTGCTCTGAGACACTGGTGGTGATTTTAACTCTGTCGGCCAGGGAACAGAAAAAGTGATTACTGGTTTGTTATTTTCTATTTGCTTATTTCGGGCAAGGGAAGTAGGAGCAGAAAAGTAGGAAAATGAGTGCAAATAAAGCTACCAAAAAGTTGGAGCTCTACAGATTGCAGATAGAAGAAAGCAAAAAAAGAACATAAAAGATGTATGGAATTCCAGGAAGCAGAATAAGCCAGACAAAAAGCAGCCCATGAGAGGGCCATGGAAACCCAGAAACTAGCCATGGAACTGAGACAGCTAGAGACTGATAAAGAAAGTGAAGCCTGGAAGCGAGCAATGGAGGAGTGTGACAACTCTGTATTTCGGGGGAACACTCTGCATCCCCATGTTCTTCCTTATAATATGATTGTGTGATATCCAAAGCAAAGTCTGTCATGTCGGGTGTCTTTTGAAGTCTCATGGTGCACTGAGCATTGTTGTTTATAGAGTTATGAGACTGAAAATGTGTCCTCATGGCTTAAAAAAAACCCAGACAAAACTCTCCAGGAACAGAGGGGCGGTTCACACCTCATCAGGACATGTATGGGACAAACCCAGCCCAGCCTCACAGGAACAAAGGACACTGGCCTAGGCAGCAACAAAGGATCTGTTGGATTCTCGAGTAAGTCACCCCCATACACTTGATCAGTCAGGGACTACAATGAGGTAATGCTCACCTGACCCTGAAGGGGGGTGGCAAAACCAAGAGGGAAGAAAGAACATGATAAAAGGGAGAGACATTTGCCATGCTCTTCCTCTCTCTTCCACCTCCATCTACAGACATCACCACCAAGCGACTGAAGCGCTGATCAAAGGGGAGAGCCTGGCTGATGGGCAACCAGCCAGCCTGTGGTGAGACGCATCTAAGTTTGTAAGGGCATTGAAAGTGTTAAGATCAGCTTAGAATGCATTTTGCTTTTATTTTGTTTGACCAAATCTGACTTCTTGTGCTTTGACTTATTATCACTTAAAATCTATCTTTTGTAGTGAATAAATTTGTTTGTTTATTCTACCTGAAGCAGTGCAGAGACTCCCCTTGGAATAACAAGCCTGGAACATACCAATTTCTTTGTTAAATTGATGAACCATATAGGCTTGCAGCGTCCAGTGGGCATAACTGGACACTGCAAGACAGAGGTTCATAGGGTTGTGTCTGGGACCGGAGATAATGGCTAGCGTAACTCAGTTGCACAATCCAAGCAGTAGCTGGCCAAAAGTGCCTACTCACGTAGCTGGGAGCAGCTTACATCCAGAGGCTGTGAGTGAACATCCCAGGAGTGGGTGGTTCTCACAGCAGAGTAGGTAAGGCTGGCTCCCAGAGTCGAGGACTGAAGTGGCCTAGCAGATCACCAGTCCAGATAACACCAGGGGAACATCACAAGGAGAAAGAAAAAGACAGAAAGCATGAACTAGCCTTAATGGAATGGAGGAAACAGAACCCGACACTAGGGGCTCAACTTCTCCAAAAATCCACAAGTGGAAGGGGTTGTGTCCTGCATCCAGCGAGTCTGGGGACAGTATTGAATATTTCATCACCTTTGAGAGGCTGTGTGTGCTCCATGAGATTCCTGAGGATCAACAGATGACCATTTTGGTTGCAAAGTTCTCTATGAGAGCTCTGGATATATTCAATAAAATGTCAATTGATGATGTTTCAAATTATGGAAAATTTAAGGAATTGGTTTTAAAACAGTTTCAGATTACACCTGAAACTTATAGAGTAAAATTTAGAAGCTTTAAGAGAGGGGCTGGATTGAGTAATGTGGCATATGTAAACTAAATGAGAGATTTACCGGATAAGTGGGTAAGGGGAAAAGGTATTTCAAGCTTTAAAGAAATGTGTGATTTGGTAGCTCAGGAACAGTTCCTGAATATGTGTAATGATGATGTAAAACAGTGTTTATGGGATAAAAAGGTAAAAATGGTCAAAGAACTTGCAACTTTTGCTGATGAATTTGAACAATCCCAAGCATCTATTAGGTATAGATCACAGGCAGAGGGGTTTAAGTTTGGTGGGAAGGTGGGAAGCAGACTTCCCGTTTTACCCCTGGGAAGGAGGAGGGTGGATGGGAGGCTGGACGCTATAAAATCATGAATGGGGTGGAGAAAGTGAATAGGGAAGTGTTATTTATCCCTTCACATAGCACAAGAACCAGAGGTCATCCAATGAAATTAATAGGCAGCAAGTTTAAAACAAACATAAGGAAGTACTTCCTTAACAAACACACAACCTTCTGTTGCCATCAGAAGCTGAGAAGGCCAAAAGTGTAACTCTATTGAAAAAGCAGCAAAGAGTCCTGTGACACCTTATAGACTAACATGCATCTGAAGAAGTGGGTATTCACCCACGAAAGCTCATGCTCCAAAACGTCTGTTAGTCTATAAGGTGTCACAGGACTCTTTGCTGCTTTTACAGATCCAGACTAACACGGCTACCCCTTTGATACTTGTATTGAAAAAGGATTAGCTAAATTCATGAAGGCTAGATCCATTAATGGCTATTAGCCACATGGTCAGGAACGCAACCCCATACTCTGGGTGTCCCTAAACCTCTGATTGCCAGAAGCTGGGACTGGACAACAAAGAACAGATCACTCCAATTTGTCCAGTTCTGTTCATCTGGCACCAGCCACTGTAATGGGTTAGACAGAGTAGTGGTCTAACTCCTTATGGCATTCTTATATTCCCCCTGCTGCCACCAAGAACCCCAGAGAAAAATAATTAGATTTTTGTAAGTGCTCTTCCAACTCACCCGGTAAAATGCAGAAGAAGATGGCTGGTCTTGTGATGGTGGAATGAATGATGGTCCACCATACTGTGCCAAGAACACCGAGAAATCTGATTTTTTAACTTTTTGCGGCTCCTGGAAATAGTTCAACTTTGCTAAAGTTGGGGAGGGAAAAAAACAAATCCACCATCAAATCACTAGACAAAGATTGTGGAAAGGCTAATGTTGTGCAACTGTTCTCAAAGAGATGACTTGGGTAAATATAGGCTTGTTAGCCTGACATCAATGCCAGGCAGAAAAAGGAAAAGCTGATATGCAATTAGTAAAGGACAATAGTATATTTAATGCCAATCAACATGATTTCAGGGAAAATATTTTATGTCAAACAAATTTTATCTTTTTTTTTATTACAAGTATGGTTGATAAAGGTAACCATGACATAATATGCTTAGACTTCTGTAAAGCATTTGACTTAGTCCCACATGATATTCTGATTTTAGTAAAAATTAGCACTATACAAACCAATGTAGCCAATACTAAGTTAATTTAAAACTGATTAAATGATAAATCTCTAAGTAATTATAAGTGAGCAAGTGATGGGGTAGTCTGCCCCTTAAGGACAGTAGCTCAGTAGTAGTTGTCAGCCCACCCCACCACATGGCATGGTCCTTCAAGGGTTCGAAAGGTCCAAGAGGACCAAATGGGGATGTGGGGAGGAAATAGTCCTGGGAATGAGTAGTTCTTGGGAGAAAATCCTGTAACTGTATCCTTTAAGGGCCTAGGGCCAGGAGCCTTCCAGAGAGGGCGGGGCAAGGCTCCCCTTTCCTCCCAACCAACTGGGAATGAGCTGGGAGAAGGGGACCAGAATAAATAATGTTCTCTCCTTCCTCCCAGCAGGGCAGCAAATGCTTGCAGACACTGTAGGGCAGTGGTGGGCAATCTGCAGCCCGTCAGGGTAATGCGCTGGCGGGCTGCGAGACAGTTTGTTTACATTGACTGTCCACAGGCACGGCCACCGCAGCTCCCAGTGGTTGCAGTTCGCCATTCCCCACCAATGGAGCTGTGGGAAGCGGCAGCCAACACGTCCCTGTGGTCCGCACCGCTTCCCGCAGCTCCCATTGGCTGGGAACAGCAAAGCACAGCCACTGGGCGCTGCAGGCAACTGTGCACGCTGATGGTCAATGTAAACACACTGTCTTGTGGCCCGCCAGCGCATTACCCTGGTGGGCCGCAGATTGCCCAAAACTGCTATAGGGAGTAAGAAGGCTCCTGCAGGGCCCTGAGCTAGCAGGGAGGAGACAGCAGCAGCAGAAGGCTGCCTGCTATATCCTCCTAGCCTGAGGATTAATTGAGGAAAAAGAGGCCAGTTGAGGATGAAACTGGCTAAATTATAATCCAGCCCTAAGGTGGAGGGCTAGAGTGTCTGCTGTGAGAAGAGTGACTGTTTCTGTTGACCAATATGTGTTCAGCTAATATTTATCTATCACATCATCAGTATGAATTATTCACACCGCATATATTAATATGTATTAAGCACACAATCTAAACATACCATTATATTGTATTATATTATATTTCTAGCAGTTACACGGCCTGAACTGGCCTGTCTTTTTATAATCCTGTTCATTTATGTATAGCACTTTGTAAAGTTAAAGTCAGATTTGGCATTAGGAAATGGAAATCCTGTCAAAGACAAAATACATTAATGTTCTGCCCTGTTACAGGCTGGGGAGAGAGGTACATTACCTTCAAAGACCAATACCTGGAATGCTAGTATCCAAAACAAAGATAAGGAAGATACAGAACAAGTTAAGGAACTGGTACAAACTAGATTTTAGTGATGTGTAAAGAGTTTTGTAACTTATAAAATCATCCTATAAATACTACCAGCGGAAATGTGAAATTTGGAAGCACACCTTCTGTGTAAGATTAATTTTAAAATGCTGCACAATATAGCCTCCCAGAAACTGATATCAGGTTGAATCTTTTTTCCTATACTATATTATTAATTTTTAGCAATAAACCTAACTGATATTGGTTATTTGGCCTCAAGTAAATTACATAAAGAACCAAAGTGTGGACAAACAATCAAGTATGCGATTTACAAAACAGGTCATTGATGTATAGCCTGGTATAAGAAGAGAGCTAGGAGGATCGAGGATCCGGTGATAAGGAGAGAGAGAGAGAATGACTGTTTGAAGCACAACACCAACTTAGGGAAGGGGGGGTGCTCTCCTGAACGGGCACAAAGAGCTGACCAGGAATCTTACTGGGACCTAGAGTAGGGTGATCTGGGGCAACTAACAAAGTCAGTCACCCTCTGTAGAAAATTTAATAAACCAGACTCTACAAAGGGTATGCATGTTTCTGAACCAAGCTAAGGCTGGTAATTGAATGAAAGAACTGAAAGGGGCATTGAGTGCACCAGTAGAGCCACAAAGAGGCATGCTGGAGAAGCTCATCCCTTGACAGAGGAATAGTCATCGGGGGGGTGGGGAGGAGGCATGTGAAGGGGCTATCTAGTGAGGTCTCACAGGGATCACTTTGCGGCGCAGTACTATTCAATAACTTTATAAATTGTCTGGAACAGATATAAAATTGCAGCTAGCAAAACTTCCCGAGGGCACACAGTTGTAGAATGGCTAATAAAAGGGACAAATCAGTTATATAGACCGATCTGGAGAGCTTGGTAGAGTGGGTTCATTTGAACAACATGCATTTTAATACAGATGAATCCAAGGTCATGCATCTAGGAACACTAAATGTAGGTCAAACTTACAAGATGGGGGCCTGTGTCTTTGAATGAAGTGACACTGAGAAGGATTTACAGGTCATGATAGATAAGTAGCTGAACATGAGCTCCCAGTGTGATCCTGTAGAACATAAGAACAGTCATACTGGGTCAGATCAAAGGTCCATCTAGCCCAGTATCCTGTCTTCCAACAGTGGCCAATGCCAGGGGCCCCAGACAGAATGAATAGAAAAGGTAATTATCAAGTGATCCATCCCGTCGCCCATTCCCAATTTCTAGTAAACAGAGGCTAGGGACACCACCCCAGCCCAGCCTGGCTAATAGCCATTGATGGACCTAAGGGTATGTCTACACTACAAAAAATGACCTGCAGCAGTGAGTGCCAGAGGCCGGGTGAACAGACTTGGGCTCATGGTCCCACATTACAGAGCTAAAAATAGCAGTGTATACTTTCCCACTCAGGCTGGAGACAAGGCTCTGAGACCTTCCTCCCTTGCCAGGTCTCAGAGCCAGGGCTTCAGCCCAAGCCCAAAACATCTACACTGCTATTTTTAGTCCTGTAGCGCGAATGCCACCAGCCCAAGTCAACTGACCTAAGCTCTAAGACTTGCTGCCATCAGGCTTTTTTTTTTTTTTTTTTTTTTTTTTGGCAGTATAGATGTACGCTTTTAGGGCTAACATGGTTCTTGGATGCATTAGCAAGGAAATATCAAGTTGGGGTAAGGAGGTGGTAACGACCCTGAACACAGCATTAGTGAGACCATTACCGAAATATTATGTCCAGTTCTACTGTCCACTCTTCTAAAAGGATATTGAAAAAATGGAAATGACTCAGAAAAGAGCACAAGAATGCACTGAGGTTTGGGAAACATGCCTTATAGGTTAGAACCTTACAAAGCTCAATGTATTTAGTTTATCCACTCAAAAAAGAGATCTTGGAGTCATTGTGAATAGTTCTCTGAAAACATCCAGTCAATGTGCAACGGCAGTCAAAAAAAGCTAACAGAACGTTGGGAATCATTAAGAAAGGGATAGATAGTGTGACAGGTCGGGCCAGATGGCTACAGGAGTGATAGAAGGCAGATATATTAGCCTCAGGTTAAGCAGGTCCCTTTTCCCTGGGTAAGGTAACAGGGGCAGTTCCAGAACAATCAGGAACTTGCTGGAACAAATTAAGGCAAACAGGCTAATTAGGACACATGGAGCCAATTAAGAAGCTGTTAGAATCAATTAAGACAAGCAGGCTAATCAGGGCACCTGGTTTAAAAGGACCTCACTTCAGTCAGTGAGGGGTGCATGTGAGGAGCTAAGAGTATAGGGTTACCATATTCTGTGCCTCCAAATGGAGGACACTCCACAGCCCCCGGCCCCGCCCCAACCCCGCCCCCTCCCCAAAGTCTCCGCCCCCTCCCCTGCTTCCCGCGAACATTTGATTCGCGGGAAGCCTGAAGCAGGTAAGGGGGGTGTGGGGGGAGG